>NW_026558329.1:521911-579411 GCF_026930045.1 Uloborus diversus | reverse complement strand
GTGGGACGCAGTTTCGAAGAACATCTGGCTAATCTTAGGAAGGTGCTGCAAAAGTTTAAGGAAGCCAATCTGAAGTTAAGCCCGTATTAGTACTCTCTATTTACGGGGAGAGTCCCAAACTTCCCATCCAAAAAAAAATGGAGCCCTAAAGTTACCAAAGATGACCACAATCGTGTTTTGAGACTTCAATTTCAAAAAATTCTGGTGGTGAATCCCCAAATCTCCCCAAAATATAAGCACCAAAAAGTGTACTCCAAAATATATGAATTTATTTCACATTACATATTTTACTAATTTTGACATGTTTTTTAATGTAGTCATCATTTTCTGATTGACAACAAAGTACAAGAAGTTTGGTATGTTACAGAGAATTGTTGAAAATTAGAACTAGAATCAAAATCAAAATGGGGCGGGGGTGCGGAGGCCTCGCAAAATTTCTTCGCCCATTCTCAATTTTGTCGTTGCTACGCCACTGAAAATAATAACTAAAAACTACACAAAGAGTTAAGTTTTATCCTGAGAAACACAAGTAACTGGTAAAATAACATGAATTTTTGTCTCTTGAATTATTTAATAAAATTAACAATTTAATTTATAAAATTAATTTTTTATTAAATTTTATAAAAGGGACAGTAGTAGACCTTTTACTGATTTTATAATCTCGCAGTAGTTTTATGCCAGCAACAAATTAATTTTGGCACAATTTAATGAAAACGCCAGCAATATACATGAAATACTTAATGAAACTATAATATAAACTTACTGAATACAGCAATATATATATTTTTTTGTGTGCAATCACAAATGCTTATTGTTCTCACTTGACTGTTTTGATGTGCTATCATTTTATTTTCCCGCCAGCACCCTCTGCAGCATCACCGTCGACCGGCTCCTCACGAGGCTGCTCCTATAGCGAAAGCCGTCTCCAGGTTGCATCCATGTCCTACACTTACACGCATACATACACGCACCTAAACACACATACATACACCTAAACATATACACAAACACATACACACACGCATACATACCGACACCAACACATACACACAACACACTCATGCCTGCACACAGACACAAACACATATGCCTACACACATACACATTCCCCCCCCCCTACCACAAACTCATACACACAACTACACACAATAATACCTGCACACTAGGCACAAACACATATGCCTACACACACAAACACAATCCCCCCCCCTATCACAAACACTCATTACACACAAACACATATGCCTACACACACATACACATTCCCCACCCCCCCATCACAAACACTCATACACACACTTATATCTGCACACAGACACAAACACATATGCCTAAACACACTACACATTCCCCCCCCCCTATCACAAACACTCATACACACACTCATAACTGCACACAAACACACCTACACACACACACAGACACAAACACATATGTCTACACACACACATTCCCCCCCCCCCTATCACAACACTCATACACACAACTACAGACAAACACATATGCCTACACACACATACACATTCCCCCCCTATCACAAACACTCATACACACACTCATACCTGCACACAGACACAAACACACCTACACACACAGACACATATGCCACACACACATACACATTCCCGCCCCCTATCACAAACACTCATACACACACTCATACCTGCACACAGACACATATGCCACACACACATACACATTCCCACCCCCCTATCACAAACACTCATACACACACTCATACCTGCACACAGACACAAACACACCTACACACAAACACATATGCCTACACACACATACACATTCCCCACCCCCCATCACAAACACTCATACACACACTTATACCTGCAAACAGACACAAACACATATGCCTAAACACACATACACAATCCCCCCCCCCCCCCTATCACAAACACTCATACACACACTCATACCTGCACACAGACACAAACACATATGCCTACACACACATACACATTCCGCCCCTATCACAAACACACATACACACAACTACACACACTCATACCTGCACACAGAGACAAACACACCTACACACACACTCGTGATTGCGAAAAACATAATTTGAATTCTAGATGTCAAAATTCAAATTTTTTTTTTTTTATTTAAGTTTTCTCCACATCTCGCGACCCCCCCCCCCTCCCTGGACACATCCCGCGACCCCCCTCAGGGTATCCAAAGTTCGAGAACCCCTGCTCCAGAATACTCGACCACACCTTTTTCAAAGACCAATCAAATTCTTTCCACCACTAAAATATAGAAAAAATCGTACCTGCTATTTAGACGAAGAGCTGTTCCCAATTTCCACCACCACTTTGTTGAAATCCCGACTTGGTTGAGCGTTTGAAAATTATTTCACACGAGACAAAACAAGGTCGTTAGAATTTTTTACACCAACACTACAATCGAGTCTCGTCAACAAACCCGTGCTGTTGCCAGCACCGATCTGTGCGGCAGACGATTCCGAATGGAATTAAAATCGACATCACTGGAGGAGGAATGCGAAGAAACGCAGCCTTTTTACTTCCTTTTACAAAAAAGGAAGTATTGTATTCGCGAAAAAATTTTCACTCAAAAATCGGCCTTCATTTCCATTTTGCTCACCCCCAAATGAATATTGAGTTTTTTTTCGTCCGACCACACGTGGATAGATGCCTAGGAACGTACAAACACCCAAAATATCCATTTTGACGATCCCCGAGTTAATTACGACGAATTTTCTCGTGACGTCCGTATGTACGTGCGTATGTATCTCGCATAACTCAGAAACGATATGTCCTAGAAAGTTGAAATTTGGTGCGTAGACTCCTATGTGGGGTCTCGTTGTGGCACCTTCCCTCTTGGTTGCATTCGGATGTTTCTAAGGGGGTCTTTTGCCCCTTTTTGGCGGAAAATCATGGTTCATTTCGATGTAAACTCAAGTGGTGTTATAGGTTGTCGGACACTTGGCGATATATCGCCAGTCTTTTAGTCGCCAAGTTTTGTCGCCAACTTGGCGACAAATTTGGCGGATTTTTTTTTAGCAATCACACACACACAAACACATACACAAACATACACCTACACACATAAACACATACACACAACTATCCACACATTCATACCTGCACACAGACACAAACATACACCTACACACATAAACACATACACACAACTATCCACACATTCATGCCTACACACATACACATACCCCCCACACATAGACACAAACATATGCCTATACGCATACACATACCCCCTACACACAAACACACATGCCTACACACATACACCCTATACACAAACACATACATACCTCCACACACAAACACACATACATACCCCCACACACAAACACACATACCTTCATACACAAACACACACATACCCCCATACACAAACACACATACATACCCCCACACACAAACACACATACGCCCACACACAAACACACTTGTGATTGCGAAAAGTATAATTTTAATTCAAGGTGTCAAAGTTTAAATTAATTTTTTTTTTTTTAAATCTGGTTTCAGTTTGTCCACTGTAGGTGATATTGAGAGAGTAAAGAATTGAATCACATTAAAACTGCCAATAATGGGGAAATGACATTAAATTGGAGGAAAAGGAAGTCACGTGATGCACACATCAGCTCGTTATTTTAAGAAATAACGGGGGGGGGGGGGGAGATGTGGATGAGAAAGGGACATTTTTATGACCCTTTCCTGAAGATAAACGAGCTGGTGTGTACATCATATACCTTCCTTATACTCCAATTTAAAGATGATAGTGCCTCGGAGTGAGCAAAAAAACACTTTAAATACTTTCATTCCAAGTCTGTTGCGACCCGAAACAAAGAAAACGTTTATACCGATAAATTTTCCCAACATTGGCAGTTTTAATGTGATTCAATGCTGTACTCTCTAAATATGGCCAAATTGAAACCAAATGATAAAAATAAAATTGATTTGAATTTTGACCTCTTGAATTCAAATTATGTTTTTCGCAATCACGAGTGTGTGTATGTAGGCGTGTGTGTTTGTGTGTGGGGGTATGTGTATGTAGGCATGTGTGCTTGTGTCCGTGTGCAGGTATGAGTGCGTGGGTAGTTGTGTGTATGAGTGTTTGTGTGTGTGGGGGGGGGGAATGTGTATGTGTGTGTAGGCATATGCGTTTGTGTCTGTGTGCAGGCATGAATGTGTGGGTAGTTGTATGTGTGTGTGTATGTATGCGTGTGTGTTTGTGTGTGTATGTGTATGTGTAGGTGTTTGTGTGTGTATGTGTGTAGGTGTATGTGTTTGTGTGCGCGTGTGTGTAGGACATGGATGGAGACGACTTTCGCTATAGGAGCAGCATCGTGAGGAGCCGGTAGACGGTGATGCTGCAGAGGGTGGCGGTGGGAAAAATCAAAGGAACGTCAAAAACAGTCAAATGAAAGCTATAAGCAATAGTGATTGCTCAAAAAAAATAAATAAATAAATAAATAAAAATTAATTTGAATTCTGAAATTTTGAATTCAAATTATATTTTTCGCAATCACGAACTGAGACAGGACCCTACTCATTGGAGTTATTGTTTCTAGAAACGGCTCCCCCCCCCCCCCAAGCCTGCCTCTCCTACTGGGCGGTTACTTGTGCATAGTTGTGTGTGCGCGTAGACCTGTGTGTATGCACGTAGGCGTGTGTGAGTGTATGTGTGTGAAGTCGTGTGTGTGTATGTGTGTGAACGTGCGTGTGTGTAGGACATGGACGCCTCCGACCAGGAGAAACGGATAGCTCAAAACCGGAGCAGCCGCGCCGCGTCGCCAGTAGAGGACGGTGGGCGGTGGTGCTGCAAAGGTTTCTGGTCCAAGTTGAAAAAGGTACGGACACCAAAAACGGTCAAATGAGAACAATAAGCAATCGTGATTGCTCAAAAAAAAAAAAAAAAAAAAAAAAAAAAAACATCGCACATTTTGTAGCCAAGTTGGCGACAAAACTTGGCGGCCAAAAGACTGGCGATGTATCGCCAAGTGTCCGACAACCTATAACACCACTTGGGTTTACATCGAAATGAAGAATGATTTCCCCCCAAAAAGGGGCAAAAGACCCCCTTAGAAACATCCGAATGCAACCAAGAGGGAAGGTGCACAACTAAACTCCACTAGGAATCTACGTGCCAAATTTCAACTTTCTAGGACATCCCGTTTTTGAGTTATGCGACATACATACACACATACGCACATACATACGTACATACAGGCGTCACGAGAAAACGCGTTGTAATTAACTCGGGGGTCATCAAAATTGACATTTCGGGTGTCTGTAGGTTCCTAGACACATATCCACGTGTGGTCGAGTCGAAAAAAAAAACTCAACATTCATTGGGGGGTGAGCAAAATGGAAATGAAGGCCGATTTTTGAGTGAAAATTTTTTCGCGAATACAATACTTCCTTTTTTGTAAACGGAAGTAAAAAAGCAATTAGAAGATAGGGAAGGGGCGTAATGATTGAGTCGAGTTCCTTTTCTGGTCAAGGCAGACAATTTTAAATATCTTTGATTTGAATAATAATTTCTTAAATTATAGCTTTGCCCAGGGGCGGACTGGATCCACCAAGCGGACGGACGTCAACCTTGACTCTTGAAGCACTGGTTAGAGGGAGAAAAAAGAAAAATTGAAGTTTGACATCTTGAATTGAAATTGTGTTTTTCGCAATCACGAGTGTGTGTTTGTGTGTGAGTTTGGGTATGTATGTAGGCGTGTGGGTATGTATGTAGGCGTGTGTGTATGTATGTGTAGGCGTGTGTGTATGTATGTGTAGGCGTGTGTGTATGTGTGTAGGCGTGTATGTATGTGTAGGCGTGTGTTTGTATGTGAGTTTGGGTATGTGTGTGCATATGTGTGTATGTGTGTGTAGGCGTCTGTGTATGTGTGTGTAGGCGTGTGTTTTTATGTGAGTTTGGGTATGTGTGTGTATATGTGTGTATGTATGTTTAGGCTCGTGTGTATGTGTGTGAGTTTGGGTATGTGTGTATGCATATGTGTGTATGTATGTGTGTAGGCGTGTGTTTGTATGTGAGTTTGGGTATGTGTGTGCATATGTGTGTATGTGTGTGTAGGCGTCTGTGTATGTATGTGTGTAGGCGTGTGTTTGTATGTGAGTTTGGGTATGTGTGTGTATATATGTTCAAATTATGTTTTTCGCAATCACAAGTGTGTGTGTTTGTGTCTGTGTGCAGGCATGAGTGTGTGGGTAGTTGTGTGTATGAGTGTTTGTGTGTGGTGGGGAATGTGTATGTGTGTAGGCGTATGTGTTTGTGTCTGTGTGCAGGCATGAGTGTGTGGGTAGTTGTGTGTGTGTATTTGTCTATATGTATGCGTGTGTAGGTGTATGTATGTGTGTGTTTGTGTGTACGTGTGTGTATGTATGCGTGTATGTGTAGGATAAGAACGCAACCTGGAGATGGCTTTCGCTATAGGAGAGCAGCATCGTGAGGAGCGGGTCGACGGTGATGCTGCGGAGGGTGCTGGCGGGAAAATAAAATGATAGCACATCAAAACAGTCAAGTGAAAACAATAAGCAATCGTGATTGCTCAAAAAAGAAAAAAAAAAGATGACGTATGATGATGTTGTCGGTGTTTGCTTCCAACATATAATTTTTATGAATAATTTGTATTCAAAATTTCACCACGAAGATCACAACAAAGTGGATAAAAAGACATGGGATGCCCCGAAATATGTTTTAAATAGAAGAAAAATAAAAATATAAAGAGAAAAAATGATTCAGAACATTGTAAGGAAGAGACACCAGCAATTCCGAATTTTTCTAAGATAAAAAAAATGACTGGAAAACAAAAGTGCTTCAAGAAATTCAAGAGCCGGATATTTAAATTTAAATAAAAGGAAAAATATATATATCACTGCTAAATATTACCTCAGGCCAAAGCGTCAAATGTTTTTTTTTTTTTTTTTTTTGAGCAATCACGATTGCTTATTGTTCTCACTTGACTGTTTTTGATGTGCTATCATTTTATTTTCCCGCCAGCACCCTCCGCAGCACCACCGTCGACCGGCTCCTCACGATGCTGCTCCTACAGCGAAAGCCGTCTCCAGGTTGCGTCCATGTCCTACACACACGCGCATACATACACAACTACACACACACACATACACACACCTACACACAGATACACCTACACACAAACACATACACACACCTACACACATACACATACATACACACATACAAACACATACAAACACATACACACACGCATACATACAGACACCCATACATACACACACTCATACATACAGACACCCACACATACACATACCCCCCCCCCCACACACATTCATACACACAACTATCCACACACTTATGCCAGCACAGACACAAACACATATGCCTACACACACACATACATGGGGGTCATGCCCCCCAAACCCGCGACAATATATGAATGCTTGCTTGAAAAAAAAATTTGAATTAAATTTTTGGGGTATTGCACGAATGGGTGGATACAAGAAAGGGGAAGGGGGGGTCATGGGGTTGTGACGTCCCCCCCAAACCCGCGCTAATATATGAATGCTTGCTTGGAAAAAAAATTTGAATTAAATTTTTGGGGCATTGTACGAGTGGGTGGATACAAAAAAGGGGAAGGGGGGGGTCATGGGGTTGTGACAACCCCCCCCCCAAACCCGCGACAATATATGAATGCTTGCTTGGAAAAAAAATTTGAATTAAATTTTTGGGGCATTGTACGAATGGGTGGATACAAGAAAGGGGAAGGGGGGGTCATGGGGTTGTGACGTCCCCCACCCAAACTCGCGACAATATATGAATGCTTGCTTGAAAAAAAAAATTTGAATTAAATTTTTGGGGCATTGTACGAATGGGTGGATACAAGAAAGGGGAAGGGGGGTCATGGGGGTCATGACCCCCCACCAAACCCGCGACAATATATGAATGCTTGCTTGAAAAAAAAAAATTTGAATTAAATTTTTGGGGCATTGTACGAATGGGTGGATACAAGAAAGGGGAAGGGGGGGTCATGGGGTTGTGAAGTCCCCCCCCCAAACCCGCGACAATATATGAATGCTTGCTTGAAAAAAAAATTTGAATTAAATTTTTGGGGCATTGTACGAATGGGTGGATACAAGAAAGGGGAAGGGGGGGTCATGGGGTTGTGAAGTCCCCCCCCCCCAAACCCGCGACAATATATGAATGCTTGCTTGAAAAAAAAAATTTGAATTAAATTTTTGGGGCATTGTACGAATGGGTGGATACAAGAAAGGGGAAGGGGGGGTCATGGGGTTGAGACGTCCCCCCCCAAAACTCGCGACAATATATGAATGCTTGCTTGGAAAAAAAAATTTGAATTAAATTTTTGGGGCATAGTACGAATGGGTGGATACAAAAAAGGGGAAGGGGGGGGGTCATGGGGTTGTGACAACCCCCCCCCCCAAACCCGCGACAATATATGAATGCTTGCTTGGAAAAAAAATTTGAATTAAATTTTTGGGGCATTGTACGAACGGGTGGATACAAGAAAGGGGAAGGGGGGGTCATGGGGTTGTGACGTCCCCCCCCCCAAACTCGCGACAATATATGAATGCTTGCTTGAAAAAAAAAATTTGAATTAAATTTTTGGGGCATTGTACGAATGGGTGGATACAAGAAAGGGGAAGGGGGGTCATGGGGGTCATGACCCCCCACCAAACCCGCGACAATATATGAATGCTTGCTTGAAAAAAAAAATTTGAATTAAATTTTTGGGGCATTGTACGAATGGGTGGATACAAGAAAGGGGAAGGGGGGGTCATGGGGTTGTGAAGTCCCCCCCCCAAACCCGCGACAATATATGAATGCTTGCTTGAAAAAAAAAAATTTGAATTAAATTTTTGGGGCATTGTACGAATGGGTGGATACAAGAAAGGGGAAGGGGGGGTCATGACGTCCCCCCCCCCAAAACTCGCGACAATATATGAATGCTTGCTTGGAAAAAAAAATTTGAATTAAATTTTTGGGGCATTGTACGAATGGGTGGATACAAGAAAGGGGAAGGGGGGGTCATGGGGTTGTGAAGTCCCCCCCCCCAAACCCGCGACAATATATGAATGCTTGCTTGAAAAAAAAATTTGAATTAAATTTTTGGGGCATTGTACGAATGGGTGGATACAAGAAAGGGGAAGGGGGGTCATGAACCCCCACCAAACCCGCGACAATATATGAATGCTTGCTTGAAAAAAAAAAATTTGAATTAAATTTTTGGGGCATTGTACGAATGGGTGGATACAAGAAAGGGGAAGATCGGGGTCATGACCCCCCCCCCCCAACAATATATAAATGCTTGCTTGAAAAAAAAATTTGAATTAAATTTTTGGGGTATTGCACGAATGGGTGGATACAAGAAAGGGGAAGGGGGGGTCATGGGGTTGTGACGTCCCCCCCAAACCCGCGCTAATATATGAATGCTTGCTTGGAAAAAAAAATTTGAATTAAATTTTTGGGGCATTGTACGAATGGGTGGATACAAAAAAGGGGAAGGGGGGGGGTCATGGGGTTGTGACAACCCCCCCCCAAACCCGCGACAATATATGAATGCTTGCTTGGAAAAAAAATTTGAATTAAATTTTTGGGGCATTGTACGAATGGGTGGATACAAGAAAGGGGAAGGGGGGTCATGGGGTTGTGACGTCCCCCCCCCAAACTCGCGACAATATATGAATGCTTGCTTGAAAAAAAAAATTTGAATTAAATTTTTGGGGCATTGTACGAATGGGTGGATACAAGAAAGGGGAAGGGGGGTCATGGGGGTCATGACCCCCCACCAAACCCGCGACAATATATGAATGCTTGCTTGAAAAAAAAAATTTGAATTAAATTTTTGGGGCATTGTACGAATGGGTGGATACAAGAAAGGGGAAGGGGGGGGTCATGGGGTTGTGACGTCCCCCCCCCAAACTCGCGACAATATATGAATGCTTGCTTGAAAAAAAAAATTTGAATTAAATTTTTGGGGCATTGTACGAATGGGTGGATACAAGAAAGGGGAAGGGGGGGTCATGGGGGTCATGACCCCCCACCAAACCCGCGACAATATATGAATGCTTGCTTGAAAAAAAAAATTTGAATTAAATTTTTGGGGCATTGTACGAATGGGTGGATACAAGAAAGGGGAAGGGGGGGTCATGGGGTTGTGAAGTCCCCCCCCCCAAACCCGCGACAATATATGAATGCTTGCTTGAAAAAAAAATTTGAATTAAATTTTTGGGGCATTGTACGAATGGGTGGATACAAGAAAGGGGAAGGGGGGGTCATGGGGTTGAGACGTCCCCCCCCCAAAACTCGCGACAATATATGAATGCTTGCTTGGAAAAAAAAATTTGAATTAAATTTTTGGGGCATAGTACGAATGGGTGGATACAAAAAAGGGGAAGGGGGGGGTCATGGGGTTGTGACAACCCCCCCCCCAAACCCGCGACAATATATGAATGCTTGCTTGGAAAAAAAATTTGAATTAAATTTTTGGGGCATTGTACGAATGGGTGGATACAAGAAAGGGGAAGGGGGGGTCATGGGGTTGTGACGTCCCCCCCCCAAACTCGCGACAATATATGAATGCTTGCTTGAAAAAAAAAATTTGAATTAAATTTTTGGGGCATTGTACGAATGGGTGGATACAAGAAAGGGGAAGGGGGGTCATGGGGGTCATGACCCCCCACCAAACCCGCGACAATATATGAATGCTTGCTTGAAAAAAAAAATTTGAATTAAATTTTTGGGGCATTGTACGAATGGGTGGATACAAGAAAGGGGAAGGGGGGGTCATGGGGTTGTGAAGTCCCCCCCCCCAAACCCGCGACAATATATGAATGCTTGCTTGAAAAAAAAAATTTGAATTAAATTTTTGGGGCATAGTACGAATGGGTGGATACAAGAAAGGGTAAGGGGAGTCATGGGGGTCATGACCCCCCACCAAACCCGCGACAATATATGAATGCTTGCTTGAATTAAATTTTTGGGGCATTGTACGAATGGGTGGATACAAGAAAGGGGAAGGGGGGGTCATGGGGTTGTGACGTCCCCCCCCCAAAACTCGCGACAATATATGAATGCTTGCTTGGAAAAAAAATTTTGAATTAAATTTTTGGGGCATTGTACGAATGGGTGGATACAAGAAAGGGGAAGGGGGGGTCATGGGGTTGTGAAGTCCCCCCCCCAAACCCGCGACAATATATGAATGCTTGCTTGAAAAAAAAATTTGAATTAAATTTTTGGGGCATTGTACGAATGGGTGGATACAAGAAAGGGGAAGGGGGTCATGGGGGTCATGACCCCCCACCAAACCTGCGACAATATATGAATGCTTGCTTGAAAAAAAAATTTGAATTAAATTTTTGGGGCATTGTACGAATGGGTGGATACAAGAAAGGGGAAGGGGGGTCATGGGGGTCATGACCCCCCACCAAACCCGCGACAATATATGAATGCTTGCTTGAAAAAAAAATTTGAATTAAATTTTTGGGGCATTGTACGAATGGGTGGATACAAGAAAGGGGAAGGGGGGTCATGGGGGTCATGACCCCCCACCAAACCCGCGACAATATATGAATGCTTGCTTGAAAAAAAAATTTGAATTAAATTTTTGGGGCATTGTACGAATGGGTGGATACAAGAAAGGGGAAGGGGGGTCATGGGGGTCATGACCCCCCACCAAACCTGCGACAATATATGAATGCTTGCTTGAAAAAAAAATTTGAATTAAATTTTTGGGGCATTGTACGAATGGGTGGATACAAGAAAGGGGAAGGGGGGTCATGACCCCCCACCAAACCCGCGACAATATATGAATGCTTGCTTGAAAAAAAAAATTTGAATTAAATTTTTGGGGCATTGTACGAATGGGTGGATACAAGAAAGGGGAAGATGGGGGTCATGACCCCCCCCCCCCCAACAATATATGAATGCTTGCTTGAAACAAAAAAATTTGAATTAAATTTTTGGGGCATTGTACGAATGGGTGGATACAAGAAAGGGGAAGGGGGGGGTCATCTGGTTGTGAAGTCCCCCCCCCAAACCCGCGACAATATATGAATGCTTGCTTGAAAAAAAAATTTGAATTAAATTTTTGGGGCATTGTACGAATGGGTGGATACAAGAAAGGGGAAGGGGGGGTCATGACCCCCCCCAACAATATATGAATGCTTGCTTAAAAAAAATTTGAATTAAATTTTTGGGGCATTGTACGAATGGGTGGATACAAGAAAGGGGAAGGGGGGGGTCATGGGGTTGTGACGTCCCCCCCCCCAAAACTCGCGACAATATATGAATGCTTGCTTGGAAAAAAAATTTGAATTAAATTTTTGGGGCATTGTACGAATGGGTGGATACAAGAAAGGGGAAGTTGGGCATGGGGTTGTGAAGTCCCCCCCCAACCCGCGACAATATATGAATGCTTGCTTGAAACAAAAAAATTTGAATTAAATTTTTGGGGCATTGTACGAATGGGTGGATACAAGAAAGGGGAAGGGGGGGGTCATCTGGTTGTGAAGTCCCCCCCCCAAACCCGCGACAATATATGAATGCTTGCTTGAAAAAAAAAATTTGAATTAAATTTTTGGGGCATTGTACGAATGGGTGGATACAAGAAAGGGGAAGGGGGGTCATGGGGGTCATGACCCCCCACCAAACCCGCGACAATATATGAATGCTTGCTTGAAAAAAAAAATTTGAATTAAATTTTTGGGGCATTGTACGAATGGGTGGATACAAGAAAGGGGAAGGGGGGGGGTCATGACCCCCCCCCAACAATATATGAATGCTTGCTTGAAACAAAAAAATTTGAATTAAATTTTTGGGGCATTGTACGAATGGGTGGATACAAGAAAGGGGAAGGGGGGGGTCATCTGGTTGTGAAGTCCCCCCCCAAACCCGCGACAATATATGAATGCTTGCTTGACCCCCCCCAACAATATATGAAAAAAAAAATTTGAATTAAATTTTTGGGGCATTGTACGAATGGGTGGATACAAGAAAGGGGAAGGGGGGTCATGGGGGTCATGACCCCCCACCAAACCCGCGACAATATATGAATGCTTGCTTGAAAAAAAAAATTTGAATTAAATTTTTGGCGCATTGTACGAATGGGTGGATACAAGAAAGGGGAAGGGGGGGGGTCATGAGTCCCCCCCCCCCCCAACAATATATGAATGCTTGCTTGAAACAAAAAAATTTGAATTAAATTTTTGGGGCATTGTACGAATGGGTGGATACAAGAAAGGGGAAGGGGGGTCATGGGGGTCATGACCCCCCACCAAACCCGTGACAATATATGAATGCTTGCTTGAAAAAAAAAATTTGAATTAAATTTTTGGGGCATTGTACGAATGGATGGATACAAGAAAGGGGAAGGGGGGGTCATGACCCCCCCCCCCAACAATATATGAATGCTTGCTTAAAAAAATTTGAATTAAATTTTTGGGGCATTGTACGAATGGGCGGATACAAGAAAGGGGAAGGGGGGGTCATGAGTCCCCCCCCCCCCCAACAATATATGAATGCTTGCTTGAAACAAAAAAATTTGAATTAAATTTTTGGGGCATTGTACGAATGGGTGGATACAAGAAAGGGGAAGGGGGGTCATGGGGGTCATGACCCCCCACCAAACCCGCGACAATATATGAATGCTTGCTTGAAAAAAAAAATTTGAATTAAATTTTTGGGGCATTGTACGAATGGGTGGATACAAGAAAGGGGAAGGTGGGGGTCATGGGGTGGGGTGTGACGTGACCCCCCCCCCCCCAAAACTCGCGACAATATATGAATGCTTGCTTGGAAAAAAAAAATTTGAATTAAATTTTTGGGGGCATTGTACGAATGGGTGGATACAAGAAAGGGGAAGGGGAAGGGGGGGGGTCATGACCCCCCCCCCCCAACAATATATGAATGCTTGCTTAAAAAAATTTGAATTAAATTTTTGGGGCATTGTACGAATGGGTGGATACAAGAAAGGGGAAGGGGGGTCATGGGGGTCATGACCCCCCACCAAACCCGCGACAATATATGAATGCTTGCTTGAAAAAAAAAATTTGAATTAAATTTTTGGGGCATTGTACGAATGGGTGGATACAAGAAAGGGGAAGGGGGGGGGGTCATGACCCCCCCCCAACAATATATGAATGCTTGCTTGAAACAAAAAAATTTGAATTAAATTTTTGGGGCATTGTACGAATGGGTGGATACAAGAAAGGGGAAGGGGGGGTCATCTGGTTGTGAAGTCCCCCCCCCAAACCCGCGACAATATATGAATGCTTGCTTGAAAAAAAAAATTTGAATTAAATTTTTGGGGCATTGTACGAATGGGTGGATACAAGAAAGGGGAAGGGGGGTCATGGGGGTCATGACCCCCCACCAAACCCGCGACAATATATGAATGCTTGCTTGAAAAAAAAAATTTGAATTAAATTTTTGGGGCATTGTACGAATGGGTGGATACAAGAAAGGGGAAGGGGGGGGGTCATGACCCCCCCCCCCCCAACAATATATGAATGCTTGCTTAAAAAAATTTGAATTAAATTTTTGGGGCATTGTACGAATGGGCGGATACAAGAAAGGGGAAGGGGGGGTCATGACCCCCCCCCCAACAATATATGAATGCTTGCTTGAAACAAAAAAATTTGAATTAAATTTTTGGGGCATTGTACGAATGGGTGGATACAAGAAAGGGGAAGGGGGGTCATGGGGGTCATGACCCCCCACCAAACCCGCGACAATATATGAATGCTTGCTTGAAAAAAAAAATTTGAATTAAATTTTTGGGGCATTGTACGAATGGGTGGATACAAGAAAGGGGAAGGTGGGGGTCATGGGGTTGTGACGTCCCCCCCCCAAAACTCGCGACAATATATGAATGCTTGCTTGGAAAAAAAATTTGAATTAAATTTTTGGGGCATTGTACGAATGGGTGGATACAAGAAAGGGGAAGGGGGGGGGTCATGACCCCCCCCCCCAACAATATATGAATGCTTGCTTAAAAAAATTTGAATTAAATTTTTGGGGCATTGTACGAATGGGTGGATACAAGAAAGGGGAAGGGGGGTCATGGGGGTCATGACCCCCCACCAAACCCGCGACAATATATGAATGCTTGCTTGAAAAAAAAAATTTGAATTAAATTTTTGGGGCATTGTACGAATGGGTGGATACAAGAAAGGGGACGAGGGGGGGTCATGGGGTTGTGACGTCCCCTCCCAATCTGCGACATTGCTTTGCAATATGTTATAAGGTTTATTGAATTTAAGTAGGTAAAATGACCGCTTGAAAAAAAAAGGAAAGAAAATCTGACAGAGACAAACACCGAGTAAATAAATTTTGAATCCTTTTTTTTTTAACGAATTCAGGTCAACTTGTAAGCTCTTGCTTTGCATATATTCGCTTCGTGTGATGTGTGATGAGTTGGATATCTGTATATAATATTTTCAGGGCTCGATTAATATAGAGTGTAACCCTAAACAAACATTTATGGAGGGACCTCTGCAGTAGAACCTAAAAAAACATAAACATTAATGGAGAATCAGGGGTGGTGGTTTCAGGGGTGTTGAACCACTCATTCAATATACTTGTTGTTGATAGGCAGTGCATCCTACACTTGCAGGGCTGCCAACCTATATAAGTTAGAAATGTGTAGTAAGAAGGAAAAAAATGTGTAGTTTTAAGTGTTAATGTGTAGTTTTCTGGTACGGTTCAATTTACTCCCCCTAACCCTCTACAACTCATGGGAGGGGGGGGGGAGTTATGTTTAAAACAGTGTATATTAAGTAAAAATACTACATAAAACAATTTCAGAAAAATAAGATCTTTTTTTTTAATTATGAGTCAAGCTGAAACTCAGGTAAAAAGCAGCAAATTCTAAAAAAAATTGCAAACAGAATTCTATTAGAAATGTTTTAACAAAAGTCACCTACCTTCTCTTTGTAACAAAGAGAAATTTAAAAAAAGAATTATAAGATAATTACAGCAACAATTAATACTTTTTTAATGACAATAAAGTAGCACGCTTTGCTTTAGCAGCTTGTTCATCAGAAAATTCCATAGAATAACATGATTCATTGCTACAAATCATTTTAATCTTTTCAACTAATAAAGCATTTAAAGTTTCAGTGCTTAATGTGGATCTAAAATCAGTCAGGTTGTTTTTGACAATGCTAAAAACTCTTTCAGACCCTGCATTACTAACAGGAATTAGTAGAATACTCAGCATCACTTTTGGGAGAAAAATATACTTTGATGAACCATTGCCATCACAAAAGCTAGATATACTTGCCCAAGCTTCGTCTGTGTTCATTTTTAAAATTTCACCGTCAAAATCTTCTACTTGATACCTAGAAAATTCCATTTCTAGCTGGTCCATATCATCAACAAAAACAAGTTTTGGGAAGTTGTCGGTAAAATATCTCACAGATGAAAAAGGAACTTCTTTCCTTAAATTTAAATTAGCAACTTCAGCATGTTTCAATAAATCACTGTTTAGAGGGAATTTTTTTTTAACATATGAACAAGCCTTTTGATAAAACTTTCTAACCGATGAATAAAATTTTTTTTTCTCTTCAACACTAAGATTTTCATTTAAATAAGATTTGGTTTTCGAACCAATAACCAAATCTTCATCAGCCTTTTGGCAACTTTGCTTATCATACTTTATTTCACATAAACTTGAGGCTTCTGACACAGCAGAGGGCTTAATAAATCTAACTAACAGATCCATCAAAAAGGAATTTAAATATCTTTTAGTGACATGGATCATTGGTTTATCAGTTTGAAGCTGAACATTCAAACTAGTAAATAAGGGCAAAGTTGCCTCTAAAAACAATAAATACAACTTGGTCTCAGGAGACTGAATTAACCTTTTTACATTCTTTACTTTTTCATTACAATCTTTAGAATCATTGGAAATATTGCAGAAAAACTCACTAACTGCTTCCCACTGCGATAAAAGTCGAATTACGGAATCCAACAATGACAGCCATCTTGTCGATACATATTTCAATATTTTATGAGGCTTAAGGCCTAACATTTCTTGGCAGTCTAGAAGCCTTTTCTTCCTCTTGGAGCTTTTATCCATATAAAAATAAATGTCTAACAAAAGAGATTCTACATCAAATGTAAGTTCTTTAGCCGATTTTTGCGCACAAATATGAATAAGATGGCATAAGCATCCTTGAATGTGTGTCTTTGAATTCACATTCTTTATGTGAGCCGCCACACCTTTTATATGCCCAACCATAGTGTTCGCATTATCACATCCAAATGCAATGCAATTTTCCCATGGGATTCCTTTTTTGGAAAGTTCTTCATTTAAAATGTTAAAGATTCCAGCACCAGTGTTATCACAAGATTCTAAAAGAGCCAATAACGCAGAAACTATTTTTTCTTTCGATGAATCAAAATATTTTACAACAATGGGATACAGTTTCTTTGTGTTCTGATCACTGCTCCCATCAGTTGCCATAGAAAAAGGTGATTGTTTGAGAATAGAAACAATGTCTGATGTTGTTTCCTCTGCCAAACATTTAACTAAAGCAGTTGTTTTAGTTCGCGCACACGAATAGCTTTTTGCAATTTTCGAGTCCGGGAACATTTTCTTAAACAAGGGTGCAGCATGGTCCGATGCACTCAATGGCAGGTTATGTTCAATCAAGAACGATGTGAAGTGCATTTCCGCCTTGATCAAACTCAAAGCAGATGGATCAGGACTTTTCACGAACAATGAAGGCAAAGACTTTGTCTGAGACTTTACTTTCGCCATATCTTGATGCTTTTTTGAGGAAATGTGACGAGAACAGTCGTACACTCCACCATGATTTACAGAAAAGTTTGTACTGCAAAGCGTGCAATATGCATGATTTACGGAAAGTTCCGATGGACGTATACAAGGCCATTTTTCCGTGTAAGTGTACTTGAACTTTTGATCGGAACCTTTTTTTTTAGAGTTCTCACCCGACATTGCAGAAAACAACGACAGCAAAAAAAATGAAAGCGTTCTTCACCACGTGATAAACAAGCGATAATCGATTTCTAACTAAAGAGAGAAAAGCATCCGAGTCTACAATCCAATCAGAATCAAGAATACGCCTGCGCGCGCATTCTCACGAAGCGAAAAATTTTCCGATCACGAGCAACTCTCTCTTCTCGGATGACGTCATCGACGCGCCACGGAGAGAGGGAGAGAGGCTATCGTTTAAACTTTCGCATCGGGTGATCGGAGGATCGTAGCCTCGTTTGCTCGGCTGACTTCTTGGCCTCCGCGGCAAGCATTTGCAAATTTTTTCTTCAAAAAGAAAAACTCGTTCGATTACCTCGAATGCGTATTTTTTGCGTTGATATGCGTAGTGCGTAGTGAGCTAGATAAATGCGTAGTTACTACGCCAAATGCGTAGTAGTTGACAGCCCTGCACTTGTACACCTAAAAAATTGTAAACAAATAAAGGAGAATACCTTGATTTTCTTAAATAATCGACTACTACAATTTTAGTCTTTTCGGGGGCCCTTAAAAATCAGGGATACATGTCCAACAACCTAATTGGTCTGTTTGGTAATTGAGCTCTGGTTTATTTGTATCATACAGTAGGAATAAAGATTTCATGCTTCGTTTTTTATTTGATTTATAGGTGTAACTTAAACCTATGTCACACATATTTCAAGCTCAATACCTCGGAAATTTGAGCTCCTATGCAAAAACTGATGTGATATTTGAACTCAGTGTGCCAAATTCATACTAAATCAGCTCCAAATATCCGTGCACCAAAATGACTGTGTTATCTGCAAATTTAAAATCTAATATGGGTGTGTGTCGAGTATTACGCAAATATTTAATCCATTTATCATGTTCATATAACATTTAACTTTTATTAGATTTTCGTTGTTTATTTATTGTGTTGGTTGATGGTGCGAATACTGCTGCAATATGATATTTAAGTAAATAGAACGTATGTTTAATATTACCTTCTTGACCTGCGTTTTAATGAGATGTGTCTTCCCTGGGTTTTTTGAAACCTTGAACTTTTTTACTGAAGTAAAATACAAGTTAATTGTTATAATCAGATATATGAATGAAATGAACCTTTTTTACGGAGGTATCTCTACATAGTATAAAATGAAGGGTCCGAAAAGAGTCTGTGTGTTTGAACTCGCAAAACTAGAGAACTACCCGACCTATTTTGTCGAAATTTTCACCGTTTGTTCCTTTAAGTCCTGAGAAGGTTTGCAGACCAGTTCGAAAACAATTCGATGAATAGTTCATTTTTTATTCCAATTTAGGCCCAACTTTCACATACATTTCCGAATATGGGGGTGAAAAATTACTTTCACATATTAATATTACATATCGTTAGAAAGGGTAGAATTTTCCGCGGTCTTCGCAATATGTTTCAATGTTCTAACTTATTACGGCGGGAGTTATTTGTGTTTTTAGCTCGAATTTTTTTAGGCTTAGCATGGAACCCTCAAGAGATTTCAATGGAACCGTGGGGTTCCGCCGAACAATTTAAATAACGCTGTTCTAGGGAATGCAAAAGTTTGTATTTCAAACACTTAAAAGTATAAAGGTGGAAACTGAAACAGGGTTCCCACTCCAAAACAGACATGTGACCCACACAGGATGGAAAATACTGAAATTACATGACTTTGTAAACTAACACAACATTTCAGTATATTGTACTACACCAAGAGCTCTCCAATGTATTTTGGTATACAGTGAACTCCCGCTACAACGCGATCCGACTTACGCGAAATAGCTATAACGCGATTTTTTCAACAGTAAAGAATTTGTGAGCTATAGCGAATTCCTCGCCCGCAATATGAAAATTTTCGGAAGGGAACCGCGGTGTGAAGTTTTTTTCGTGAATGGACCTTCATCCCTTTAGCATCACTGAGAGCAAAGTACTCACACCGTAATAGTTTTTTTATCGCTTATACTAATAACTACTTCTCATTTTAAATTAATTTTTTTCATTCTAAATGCGAAAGTAAACGAAAGACACTAAAGATCGCTGTTTCAACGTTTCTTACAATTAAATAAAAGTTAAAACTTCTCGAAAAGCTGAAGCTGAACCAAAAATTGCTTCGAAGGGTAGCGCAACAATTAGGTATGACGGTATAAGTGAGTCTTCCATACGTACGATTAAAAGTTAAGAAAAGGAAATCCATAAAAGTTCACCGAGTAATTGTATATAAGCAAAATGCAAAAATTATGGAAATGGAAGCTGCTCTTTATTGTAAATTAAAGAAACCAGGAAGAGGGGTAATGCCATAGATGGAAACTTTATAAAAGAACCAATGAAGCAACTGTACTTTAAAACATATTAGAATAACCGTTTGATCACGCAGCATAAATCATCATCATTTTCACTTTTTTAAGTTACAAATATCATTACTGAATCAACTGCACAGTACAACTATAGGGCATTTGTTCTCCTTACTACATGCTATACGTACGGTACTGGTTTATTTTATGTCTTTCTTTCCCATTGATCATTGTTTTTGTGCATCATAGCAGTATTTCATGTTGAATATTTTTTTTTTTTTTAAATACAAATAAAAATTCAGTTCTTTATGTAAGAAACAGTAATGTATAGTTCAGAAAAGGTTTTTAATTGCTTAAGGTGGTATTTACAAGTGTCTAAAATGATTGGTTATGTTTATAAAAATTTTGCACATACCGTTTTCCACAACGCGAAATTTCGACTTACGCGAGGGATCTTGGAACGCATCCCTCGCGTAAGTCGGGATTCGACTGTACATACAGTAGACCATTTTAGTTAGATGCATGAAATGAACTGAAACATGTTGAATTTAGCTTCCAATACCCTTTTTTTCTGCAGACTGTACTTTCCTCTCAAAAAATACTGAAAAATCGCAAGTCTGCAGAAATCAAAATAAAGCATTTTACAGGGATGAGAGTGGTCAGACAGCAAAAAGGAGGAAATCCAAAACTGCATCAAAACAGAACCTGAAAGCCATATTTTTGAAAATTCAACAAAAAATGGCTAACTTATCAGTTTTGAAGGTAATACGTATTTACATAAGTTAGAAATAATTTTGTAAAATTTGCTGCACTGTACCATTTCTTGCAAGAGCGTATATTCCTAAATAAATCTGAATTTTGAAAAAGAGGCAACAATTTCTAACCCGATTCCTTGAACAAATGGTTGGGGGAGCCTGAGGTCAATCTTGGCTGCATCACACAATAGTGTCAACTTTTCATGGTTTTTTTTTTTTTTTTTTTTAGAGAAAAATACATTTTTTTTCCATTAAAAACATTTGAGTTTATAGTCTTAAACGAGTGAGAACATGAATTTTAAAATTAGGTCTGTTTGTAAAGTTAAAATTTACAACAGAGAAAAATCCAAAATTTTTTTTATGTGGTAGAAAGTAATGTGGAAAAATTAGAAAAAATAAGGTCTGAAAGAGGCAAAAAAAAGCAGGAAAGATTTTAAAAACCGACAGAAAAAGGTGGAATTCCGGCAAAAGTCGGAAAAGTCCCATCCCTGATTTTAAAGCCCCCTACTTACCCCCAACTAACGTGATTTCGTGTCCTTGGTAAATCATAATACTTTCATAGTTTATACATTGACTTTTTATACCTGGTTCCTGAAGATCTCAGTAACAAATGGGAAAATACAGAAAATATAAAATTCAAATGAATTTAAAAAATTTGAACAACAGTGTAAACGAATATTGTGAAAAAAAATGCAAAAATTAAGCGTTATGCAGGATTGAAATTATTAAATAATTTGAGAACCATCTAAGTGGTTTAGTTTAGCATCTTGTGACTTTGCAGAACGGTTCAATATTGTATTTAAAAATCATTTTTAAACAAGTTCTGTCTAGAACTAAACGAGCCTACTTTCCGTCATACCCATACTACTTTCTAGTACCTGATCAATATTCTCAAAAACAGCTAAAATCGCAAATTGTTTCAAACATTTTTTTTTTAATATCTTAAGCTGATTTCTAGGAATAAAATATTCCTCACTCATCTAAAAAAAAAATAGATGCGTTAAAAAAAAAAAAAAAAAACGAACAAATAAAATAGCAGCACTTTTTAAACAAAGCAGCTAATACTTTTTTCCCCCCATCAAAAAAAATTCTTTAACTACTTTCAAAACAAAAAATAATAATTGAAATTAATAAGCTCATTAAAATAAACACATATTTAAAAAAAAACGTTTCTTTTTCCCCTGTTGTCAAAAATCATTTTTTAAATGAATTAATGCATGTACCAAAAAAAAAAAAAAATGTCAACTTAAAGAAATAATTTTCACTGTCAAAAAAAAAATCTTTATGTAGAAACATAATGACTTTGTGTTTATTCGCCGAAAACTGAATACCTAAATTAAAACTTTAACATAAAAATAAAAACAAGTCATATCAACAATAAGGATTTCACAGTTAAAACCACAGCTGCGGAGTTGGAGTTTATCTCAATTTGGGGATAAAGGAGTCGGAGTCTAATATTTAAAGGGTAAGGGGTGTAAAGGGTGTAGGGCACAGGAGTCGGGTGTACCTAAATTCTCGGAGTTGGAGTCTAGTTTTGTTCAAAATTGAACGTAAGACTGTTCAAATCAAAAAGATATTTTATATACAAGTTTTTCATCAAAAGCCTTTTTCCTACAATAATTAAAATTAATAAGCTCATTAAAATAAATGCATCATATCAAAAAAAAAGTTTCTTTTCCCCTGCTGCCAAAAACAATTTTTAAATGAATTAATGCATTTACCAAAATGACATTTTATTGTTTTTATTTAACTTAAAGAAATAATTTTCATCATCAAAAAAAAAAAAAATCGTCTGCGCATATCTTTATATAGAAACATAAATGACTTCGAGTTTATTCGCCGAAAACTGAATACCTACATTAAAAGTTTGGCGTGAAAATAAAAACATGTCATATCAACAATTATTTCACAGTTAAAACCATAGCTGCGGAATCTGAGTCGGAGTCGATCTCATTTTGGGATAAAGGAGTTGGAGTCGAATATCCAAGAATCAGAGTCGGTCATTTGTCCTCCGTGTATAAATTTTTGCCCAAGCTACTAAGTCAGAGTCGAAGAGTCCGAGTTCGATTAATTGTCGGGCACAGGAGTCGGAGTCAGGTGCCCCTAAATTCTCGGAGTCGGGGTCTGGAGCTTGGCGTCAAGAGCTATTTCTAACAAAATTTGTTTGAAGTAAATCCGCCTTCAAGTACGGAATCTACATTGACTTTCAGTTCCCCGTAGGCGCTAATCTTAAGGGATTTGAACTGTTCAAAATTGAACGGAAAAATTTTTCAAATCAAAAAGACATTTTCTATACATGGTTCTTCATCAACAGCTGTATCAAACAGTGTTTTTAAGCAAATTCGGCTCTAGGTGTGAGATTTATTTGCCTTGAATTTCCCTATAGGCGCTAATGTTAAGATTTTTTGAACTGTTCAAAATTGAACGAAAAATTGTTCTAACCAAAAAGTGAAATATGGGAATGAGGTGTCCTCGCCGAGATCTTTTGAACAAAAAAAAGTTTGTTCGAATCCGACTATTCATTCAAAAGTTATGAAGGGGGGGGGGCAGCCACCCCCCCCCCCCCATCTCAATACCCTACTTTCCAATTTTTAATTTTTCAATATTTATTTAATTATGACTTTGCTTTTCGCGATATTTTTAAGATGCATTAAGCCCTTTTTTCATGCTTTTTTCTTTTTCTGGGAAAGTAGGCTAAAAACTAGCCTAAAGTTTGTGCTTGTTTCGATAATTTAAAACCTTAGTATGAAAATAGTTATCAGAATTTAATTAGTAAAAATTTTTCAACTAAATCAAACTTAGCACAAAGAACAATCTCATATCCACACATATGCAATTTATAATGTTGAATTAACAAAGCATAAAAATTAATAGAAAAGTATGAATACATGTTTCAGAGTTCTAGTTTCAAAAATTCAAATTATAACTAAAAACTCAAATAATACAAGGGAAAGGGATGAGAAAAAAAAAATGTGATATTAATGAATTTTGGTGAGATATGCAAAGCAAATCAAGCTTCTGTTTTCGCTAAAGAAACCAGAAAAAAGGAGCATAGACAGCTTTCTGAAAATATCTGATAATTTTGAAAAGAAAAAAAAAACAATTGAAATCATTGACAAAGAACCATTGAAATGTCAAGTTTCAGTAAAAGAAATCAATAATGGGGTCTGAAAACTGAAATAGGAGATGATTAAAATGAAATATTCTGTTAATTTCGTTAAAGACTTGCTTAAAAAAAAATCAAAAATAAAGCACCTAGTTAAAATAAAAGATTATTTGTTCAAAATTAAGGGATTTTTAAGGACCCGTGGCATGTCCTTAACTAATAGCTAAACAAAACAGTCACTTGCTTTTGTGGGGGAAAAAAGACATAGCATGGAAAGGAGACCCCAAAAACCGAATGCTTTCTTATTATGCCATCAATGGTAACCTAAAATTGCAGTTTTAGTACTTCAATTTCGAAAAATTTCAGCGAGAGAGCTTCCAAACGAACCTTTTTCCAAACGACTTCAAAGTAATAAATGCATCCTCAAATCACTCTTTATTTTCTTATATTATAATTACAATATGTAGACTTAAAATTGAGATTTCTTTCATTATTCTTATCTAACATTTCATTTTACATTTTTGTCGATTTGAATGTAGTTTATGTAGCATTAGCTATTTTACTAGTTTTTTCTTCTGTTAGTTCCTGGGGCATTCCACGGTATTTTCGACATTATGTAGAGTCCGTAACGTGACCTTTTTTTGCCATAACTTTTTTAATTTACCATTTGATTTGCAAATTATTTTAATTTGAGCTGGTGTGTTGGTAGGAAAAGTACAAAATAAAATAATATGCTAATCAAACAGTAAATTAAAAAGTTATGGCAAAAAAAGTCACGTTATGGACTCTACGTAAATGTCAAAAATACCGTGGAATGCCCCTCCTTTTAGTTATGATTCAGAAATGAAACGAGCTGATAATGTGTGCATCACATGACTTCCTTTCACTCCAATTTAATGTCACTTCCCCATTATTGGCAATTCTAATGTGATTCAGTTGTTTACCCTCTAAGTATCACCAACAGTGACCAAATTGAAACCAAATTTTAAAAAGATAAAAAGAAAAAATCTCAAAATTTGTCTAGGAGAACAAAAGACTGGCCAAGTGTCCGACAAATTATGACAACTTGAGTTTACGTTGAAATTAACAACAGGGTTCGTACTCAATTTCAGAAATAAAATGAAGGAGTTTTGAAGGAGTAAAATGCGATTTTGAAGGAGTACTAATGGGCTGTCCTTAAATGATATCTCATTTCTTTTCAACATATATGACCCCTTTCGCATATTTTCACACTTCACTTAACTCCTCTTGTCACATGTCATATTTTTTATAAACATATTGTTACAATAACTGTGTGATGTCACTTTTGTCACCCTCTCTCTTCTCGTGACAATTTCATGAGCTGTCTCCTCATAAAGGCATGATATCACTTGTGGATGACCCTTTTCACAACATCATAACTACGATTTACCAAACAATTATTTTAACACACTAAATTCATATAGTACATCTACTTATGTATTTTTAAATATTTAAGTAATTATTAACCAACTTGACTTTTGCTGCAAGAGTGTGGTGGAGGAAAAAACAATCATAAAACTTGAAAAAATAGCCGAGCACCATTTAAGCGTGTTTTACTTCACTTATGAAATGTTTTAGTCATCTAATAAAAATTTCATGTTCAACTTTTGACTTAAAAGTGATCAATTTGTAAATCGCAGCTTTATGACAAAAATTAATGCACGAAATCACTACATTAAAATCACCCTTGTGACGAAGTTAATTGTCGATCAAAGTATTATAAGTTACCGTCATAGAGGAAGATTATGTAGTCTTGATCTCTAAAAAAGAAGGAGTTTTGAAGGAGTTCAAACCAAAATGAAGGAGTTTGAAGGGCCCTTGAAAAAGATTTCTTAAATGAAGGAATATTGAAGGAGCGTACGAACCCTGAAACCAAGTTCTCAGATAACGTTCAGCAATACTGTGGTTCTGCACACTAGTAACTTTGAGAATCTAAAAAAATAGAACACCAGGGATTGCAGACAGGGTTCGTACTCAATTTCAGAAATAAAATGAAGGAG
This sequence comes from Uloborus diversus, assembly GCF_026930045.1. NCBI lineage: Eukaryota > Metazoa > Arthropoda > Arachnida > Araneae > Uloboridae > Uloborus > Uloborus diversus. Next base: position 553,251 of record NW_026558329.1, on the reverse strand, counting down.
TTTTGGAGGAGTTCTGAAGGAGCAAAATGAGATTTTGAAGGAGTACTAATGGGCTGACATTAAATGATGTCGCACTTTTTTTCAACATATTTGACCCCCTTCTGTTTGTCACACTTCACCTGACTCCTCCTCTTGTCACATGTCATATGTTTTATAAACATATTGTTACAATAACTGTAATGTCACTTTTTGTCACCCTCTCTCTTCCCCTTGTCACAATGTCATGAGCCCGTCTCCTCCTAAAGGCATGACATCCCTTGTAGATGACCCTTTTTATTTTACAATATCATAACTTTGATTTACTAAACAATTGTTTCTTTAACACTATTACTTAATATAGTACATCTACTTATATTTTTTAATATTTAAATAATAATTGGACAACCTGACTTTTGCTGCTGAGAGGGTGATGAAAGGAAAAAAAATCATCGTAAAACTTGGAAAAAAAAAAAAAAAGCCAATCACCAACATGTTTTACTTCACTTATTTAATGTCTTAGACTTCCAATAAAATTTTCACCTTTAAGATTTATGATTTAACTATGATCAATTTGTAAATCACATCTTTCTGGAAAAAATAAATGCACGGAATTACTACATTAAAATCGCCCTTGTCATGACATTAATTGTCGATCGAAGTATTTTAAGTTACTTTCATAGAGGAAGATTATGTCGTCTTGAACTAAAAAAGAAGGAGTTTTGAAGGAGTCAAAACCAAAATGAAGGAGTATTGGAGGAGTTTTGAAGGAGCGTACGAACGCTGGTATATTTGCTTGAGTCATTCTTTGCTTTGAGCCTTCCTCAGGCGCCAGTCAAATGAAAAAAGTAGCAAAGAAGTGTCTGGCGTCCGCCGATTGCTTTTTATCATACTTTATATCGGCACAACGTCAGTTGCTTTATAAAGACTGATATTTTTGTCTCTTGAAAATTTTTTTTTTCCCCCAAATAGCCAAATTTTCTTATAAAATTCCCCAACTTTTTTTTTCTTCCCATTTTCGCTTTTTTTTGTATTTATCTTTATTTTATTTTTTATTTTTACTAATAATAAAGCTGAAAGTCTGTTTGTCCGGATCTCTCTATCTCTGTCAGGATCTCTGTGACGCGCATAGCACCTAGACCGTTCCACCGATTTTTATGAAATTTGGCAAAGAATTAGTTTGTAGCACGGGGGTGTGCACCTTTAAGCGATTTTTCGAAAATTCAATTTTGTTCTTTTTCTATTCCAATTTTACGAGCATTTTCCTGAGCAAAATTTTCATAAGATGGACGACTAAATTACCAAGTTATCATAATGCGGAACCGTGACGTGGGCAAACCAATTGGCAAGAAATTCATCATGCATTATTTGTAAATATACCGGGGAACCAAAATACCTTTTAATTTAAGAACATTCTTCATCACACTTATTTTTGCCTGTTTCACGTATCAACTAGTTACTCAAGCAGAACTATTAATGCGAATTCCGTAGCATAATATTCCACATAATGCGAAATGCGAATTCCATAAAGTTGAGCAAAGCTAAACCAACGCTGTTTGATACAAACAATGATAACTACCAGAAATCAAGACGCGAATTTAAATACGAAAAATATATTTTTTCCCCAAGGAAAAAAATTTTTCCCCAAAGAATTCCCCTCAAAACGCCAATTCCCCAAAGAATTTCCCCAAAATTTCCCCAGAGAGCACCAGATTTCCCCAAAATGGGGAAATTTCCCCCAATCTGGCAACACTGTGCATGAGCTGTGTAGGTTTTGATGTCGTCATTCTGGGAAGCTAACGTTTCGGGTCGCTCCCTTGGCAACCGCAGCAGTTATTGCTGCTGGCATCATCTCAACTTCGATTGTTTCGGTTTCGATTGCGCGTTGTGCGGATTCGCATTCCTTCAACTTGTTGGTCGTACTTTTTTAGTTATTTATTAAATAGCTATGGTAAGTTCTTTAGCGCTCTGGTTCAGGTGTAGTATCTTACTGCTTAAATGTTTGCTTACTTAGTTTTTAATTTAATTTTTATAAAATTATTTCTTATTAAGACGACGTCAATATTTCTACAAAATTAACTGTTTAGTTATATTAGTAAGATTGTATAAAACTTACATTCATTTTTAAGCTGAACATATATTTTTATATTCATCGCAATATCATTTATAGTATATCATTTATGGTATACTAGCTGCGTTGCCCGGCTTCGCCCGGTCTACCTTGAAAATAAAAATTGTGTCAAGTGACGTATATTCAACAATCGGGCGTAAAAAATAACTAAAAAAAACATCATGATTTCCCTTAAAAACAATGTCGACAGATATTAAAATACTTTTAAGAAATTAAATCCTGAAAGATGGATTTGAAATGCGTAACCATGGAAACACAAAATAAAATAAGATTAAGGAATTAAAATGCGAAAGAAAATGGTTCACAATTTGAATGGAATCGCGATTTCTTAAACTTGATTTTAAAAGGCTTGTAAATTTTTTTCCTTTTGAAACAAAAGCTTATTTTTTCGACCAGAGGTCGAGTTAGATCTGGAGTAAAAAAGGTCGCTTTTTCCAATATGGCGTCAAAATGAAAACTGTGGGACAATTCCTTCACTTTTTATTGATTTATTTAATGAAGAAAGTAGTGCCTAAATTTCAGCTAAGCGTAAAAAAAATTCGAGCTAAAAACGCAAATACCTCCCGCCGTAATAAAGTTAGAGCATTGAAACAAATTGCGTAGAACGCGGCAAGTCCTACTCTTTCCAACGATATATAATAATTAAATAGTAATAAATAGTAATATCTTAGTTAAAAACTTCCAAAAGCTCTCTTTTTTTAGAGTTTATAAGCCGCATAAACGCAAGTGTTATTATACGCAATATTACCGGTCTTCGTTTGCTACAATACCCACAATGCCCTGCAGTGACGTCATATACCCGCAGAGACGTCAGGTGAATAGGGTTCGTTGCGTCGCTATTAAGGCCCCTATATACGAGGGACGTTTTTAAAGTAAGGTCAGTTTTGACACAAAAAAAGAACGAGTACAGATAGAGCAAAGACATTTATTGGAAAAAAAATCTACCACCCTTACGCTACATTTCGACACTGCTCCTGTGATTTTCCAAGCAATAAGGAAGTTGCAACCTATTAAATGTTCATATTTTGGCTATTGGATATTGTTAATGGACCCTCAAAACTAAAAAATTCACCATCGCCGAATTTTAAAACACCGTGGTTGATTTTTAATGAATTTTTAAAAATCCACGCGCAAAAGTGCGCGCTTCTGAAACGTCACTAGCCTACGTCACAAGGCGCGAATGGGCAGCCTTCCGCCGAAGATCCCTTGTTTTCGCTAGGAACATTTTGAGCGCGCTGATATTTTTTAGAAATTCAATAATCCTTTTGAACACACTATGGAGGCCGGATTCGTTAAAGCACAATCTAAATAATCTTCCTCATGTAAAAACAATGATGATATTCGAATATTTCAGAGAGGATGAGAGGTTTAATGTTCCAGAAACGCGAGGAGTTAAGTGCGAGGAGATAGCCTTTTACGTTTCGTCTTCGAAGTCGAATGCGTGACCTTCGGCTTCTGCCCTACCGGAAGGCGCATGACGTCACTTCCTATGCCATCTGACGTCACAGGCGCTTGAACTTTAAAAATTAATTAAAAAAAAACTACTTATCGTATTGCAAAAATTTTTTCACCTATGATGTTCATACATGTTACTCTATCATATAAAAATAAAATTGAAAAATCGAAAACTTCCCAATTGTTTTCAAACTGGTCTGCAAACCTTCTCAGTACTTAGAGGAACAAACTGTGCAAATTTCAGCGCAATCGGCCGGGTAGTTCTCGAGTTTTGCGAGTTCAAACACACAGACGCTTTTTGGGAACTTCATTTTATACTATGTAGAGATTTGTAAATCACATCTTTATGGGAAAAAAAATATACAAAATGACTACATTTAAATCGCCCTTTTCGCTCGTGACAAAGTTATGTTGTCAACCGAAGTATATCAAGCTACGGTCATAGAGGAAGATTATGTGGTCTTGAGCTAAGAAAGAAGGGGTTTTGAAGGAATTCAAGCCAAAATGAAGGAGTTTGAAGGGCCCTTGAAAAAGATTTCTTAAATGAAGGAATATTGAAGGAGCGTACGAACCCTGAAACCAAGTTCTCAGATAACGTTCAGCAATACTGTGGTTCTGCACACTAGTAACTTTGAGAATCTAAAAAAATAGAACACCAGGGATTGCAGACAGGGTTCGTACTCAATTTCAGAAATAAAATGAAGGAGTTTTGGAGGAGTTCTGAAGGAGCAAAATGAGATTTTGAAGGAGTACTAATGGGCTGACATTAAATGATGTCGCACTTTTTTTCAACATATTTGACCCCCTTCTGTTTGTCACACTTCACCTGACTCCTCCTCTTGTCACATATATTTTTTTATAAACATATTGTTACGATAACTGTGTGATGTCAATTTTTGTCACTCTCTCTACTCCTCTTCTCCCAACTTCATGAACCCGTCTCCTTCTCAAGGCATGACATCCATAGTGGATGACCCTTTTTACAATATCTTAACTGAAATTTACTAAACAATTGTTTTTTTTAACGAAATCACTTATTATAGCACATCTACTTATGTATTTTAAAATATTTAAATAATAATTAGAAAACCTGACATTGGCTGCTGAGAATGTCGAGGAAGAAAAACAATAATCAGAAAACTTGAAAAAAAAAAGAAAAGAAAAAAAGCCGAGCACATTTCATAGGTCACTTATGAAATGTTTTAGTCGTCAAATAGTTTCACCTACAATTTTTATGACTTCTACTATCAATTTGTAAATTACATCTTTATGAAAAAAATAAATATACGAAATTAAATTACTGCATTAAAACTGCACTTATACAATCCCCCTTGTGACGAAGTTAAGTTGTCAATCAAAGTATTTTAAGTCACTGTCATAGAGGAGGACTATGTAGTCTTGAACTAAGAAAGAAGGAGTTTTCAAGGAGTTCAAACCAAAAAGAAGGAGTTTGAAGGGCCCTTCAGAAAAATTTCCTAAATGAAGGAGTATTGGAGGAGTTTTGAAGGAGCGTAAGAACCCTGTGCAGATGATAGTCAGAGTTGCATTGGATTACGACAACAAATTTGAAGAATTCGTCTGGACAATGACAATTCCAGATTTCAATTTCGAAGCGGAGAGACTACCCTGAATTCATCAATAAGCAGAAGTGCGAAAACTCGATATTTATTTAATTATGACTTTGTTTTACGCGATATTTTTAAGATGCATTAAGCCTTTTTTCATGCTTTTTTCTTTTTCTGGGAAAGTAGGCTAAAAACTAGCCCAAGGTTTGTGCTTGTTTCGATAATTTAAAACCTTAGTATGAAAATAGTTATTAGAATTTAATTAATAAAATTTTTTTAACTAAATCAAACTTAGCACAAAAAACGATTTCTCATATCCACACATATGCAATTTATAATGTTCAATTAACAAAGCATAAAAATTAATAGAAAAGTATGAATATATGTTTCAGAGTTATAGTTTCAAAAATTCAAACTATAATTAAAAACTCAAATAATACAAGGGAACGGGATGAGAAAAAAAATTCTGCAAAAATTTCGACAGGAAGAATGGGTATTTTTGCAATTGTTTGAAAATGCTCGTTTAATGAATTTTGGCAAGATATGCAAAGCAAATCAAGGTTTTTTTTTGCATAATAAACCAGAAAAAAGGAGCAGGAAGAGCTTCCTGAAAATATCTGATAATTTTGAAAAGAAAAAAAAAACAATTGAAATCATTGACAAAGAACCATTGAAATGTCAATTTTCAGTAAAAAAAATCAATAAAGGGGTCTGAAAACTGAAATAGGAGATGATTAAAATGAAATATTCTGTTATTTTCGTTAAAGACTTGCTTAAAAAAAAATCAAAAATAAAGCACCTAGTTAAAATAAAAGATTATTTGTTCAAAATTAAGCACTTTAAAGGATTTTTAAGGACCCGTGGCATGTCCTTAACTAATAGCTAAACAAAACAGTCGCTTGCTTTTGTGGGGAAAAAAGACATAGCATGGAAAGGAGACCCCAAAAACCGAATGCTTTCTTATTATGCCATCAATGGTAACCTAAAATTGCAGTTTTAGTACTTCAATTTCGAAAAATTTCAGCGAGAGAGCTTCCAAACGAACCTTTTTCCAAACGACTTCAAAGTAATAAATGCATCCTCAAATCACTCTTTATTTTCTTATATTATAATTACAATATGTAGACTTAAAATTGAGATTTCTTTCATTATTCTTATCTAACATTTCATTTTACATTTTTGTCGATTTGAATGTAGTTTATGTAGCATTAGCTATTTTACTAGTTTTTTCTTCTGTTAGTTCCTGGGGCATTCCACGGTATTTTTGACATTATGTAGAGTCCGTAACGTGACCTTTTTTTGCCATAACTTTTTTAATTTACCATTTGATTTGCAAATTATTTTAATTTGAGCTGGTGTGTTGGTAGGAAAAGTACAAAATAAAATAATATGCTAATCAAACAGTAAATTAAAAAGTTATGGCAAAAAAAGTCACGTTATGGACTCTACGTAAATGTCAAAAATACCGTGGAATGCCCCTCCTTTTAGTTATGATTCAGAAATGAAACGAGCTGATAATGTGTGCATCACATGACTTCCTTTCACTCCAATTTAATGTCACTTCCCCATTATTGGCAATTCTAATGTGATTCAGTTGTTTACCCTCTAAGTATCACCAACAGTGACCAAATTGAAACCAAATTTTAAAAAGATAAAAAGAAAAAATCTCAAAATTTGTCTAGGAGAACAAAAGACTGGCCAAGTGTCCGACAAATTATGACAACTTGAGTTTACGTTGAAATTAACAACAGGGTTCGTACTCAATTTCAGAAATAAAATGAAGGAGTTTTGAAGGAGTAAAATGCGATTTTGAAGGAGTACTAATGGGCTGTCCTTAAATGATATCTCATTTCTTTTCAACATATATGACCCCTTTCGCATATTTTCACACTTCACTTAACTCCTCTTGTCACATGTCATATTTTTTATAAACATATTGTTACAATAACTGTGTGATGTCACTTTTGTCACCCTCTCTCTTCTCGTGACAATTTCATGAGCTGTCTCCTCATAAAGGCATGATATCACTTGTGGATGACCCTTTTCACAACATCATAACTACGATTTACCAAACAATTATTTTAACACACTAAATTCATATAGTACATCTACTTATGTATTTTTAAATATTTAAGTAATTATTAACCAACTTGACTTTTGCTGCAAGAGTGTGGTGGAGGAAAAAACAATCATAAAACTTGAAAAAATAGCCGAGCACCATTTAAGCGTGTTTTACTTCACTTATGAAATGTTTTAGTCATCTAATAAAAATTTCATGTTCAACTTTTGACTTAAAAGTGATCAATTTGTAAATCGCAGCTTTATGACAAAAATTAATGCACGAAATCACTACATTAAAATCACCCTTGTGACGAAGTTAATTGTCGATCAAAGTATTATAAGTTACCGTCATAGAGGAAGATTATGTAGTCTTGATCTCTAAAAAAGAAGGAGTTTTGAAGGAGTTCAAACCAAAATGAAGGAGTTTGAAGGGCCCTTGAAAAAGATTTCTTAAATGAAGGAATATTGAAGGAGCGTACGAACCCTGAAACCAAGTTCTCAGATAACGTTCAGCAATACTGTGGTTCTGCACACTAGTAACTTTGAGAATCTAAAAAAATAGAACACCAGGGATTGCAGACAGGGTTCGTACTCAATTTCAGAAATAAAATGAAGGAGTTTTGGAGGAGTTCTGAAGGAGCAAAATGAGATTTTGAAGGAGTACTAATGGGCTGACATTAAATGATGTCGCACTTTTTTTCAACATATTTGACCCCCTTCTGTTTGTCACACTTCACCTGACTCCTCCTCTTGTCACATGTCATATGTTTTATAAACATATTGTTACAATAACTGTAATGTCACTTTTTGTCACCCTCTCTCTTCCCCTTGTCACAATGTCATGAGCCCGTCTCCTCCTAAAGGCATGACATCCCTTGTAGATGACCCTTTTTATTTTACAATATCATAACTTTGATTTACTAAACAATTGTTTCTTTAACACTATTACTTAATATAGTACATCTACTTATATTTTTTAATATTTAAATAATAATTGGACAACCTGACTTTTGCTGCTGAGAGGGTGATGAAAGGAAAAAAAATCATCGTAAAACTTGGAAAAAAAAAAAAAAGCCAATCACCAACATGTTTTACTTCACTTATTTAATGTCTTAGACTTCCAATAAAATTTTCACCTTTAAGATTTATGATTTAACTATGATCAATTTGTAAATCACATCTTTCTGGAAAAAATAAATGCACGGAATTACTACATTAAAATCGCCCTTGTCATGACATTAATTGTCGATCGAAGTATTTTAAGTTACTTTCATAGAGGAAGATTATGTCGTCTTGAACTAAAAAAGAAGGAGTTTTGAAGGAGTCAAAACCAAAATGAAGGAGTATTGGAGGAGTTTTGAAGGAGCGTACGAACGCTGGTATATTTGCTTGAGTCATTCTTTGCTTTGAGCCTTCCTCAGGCGCCAGTCAAATGAAAAAAGTAGCAAAGAAGTGTCTGGCGTCCGCCGATTGCTTTTTATCATACTTTATATCGGCACAACGTCAGTTGCTTTATAAAGACTGATATTTTTGTCTCTTGAAAATTTTTTTTTTCCCCCAAATAGCCAAATTTTCTTATAAAATTCCCCAACTTTTTTTTTCTTCCCATTTTCGCTTTTTTTTGTATTTATCTTTATTTTATTTTTTATTTTTACTAATAATAAAGCTGAAAGTCTGTTTGTCCGGATCTCTCTATCTCTGTCAGGATCTCTGTGACGCGCATAGCACCTAGACCGTTCCACCGATTTTTATGAAATTTGGCAAAGAATTAGTTTGTAGCACGGGGGTGTGCACCTTTAAGCGATTTTTCGAAAATTCAATTTTGTTCTTTTTCTATTCCAATTTTACGAGCATTTTCCTGAGCAAAATTTTCATAAGATGGACGACTAAATTACCAAGTTATCATAATGCGGAACCGTGACGTGGGCAAACCAATTGGCAAGAAATTCATCATGCATTATTTGTAAATATACCGGGGAACCAAAATACCTTTTAATTTAAGAACATTCTTCATCACACTTATTTTTGCCTGTTTCACGTATCAACTAGTTACTCAAGCAGAACTATTAATGCGAATTCCGTAGCATAATATTCCACATAATGCGAAATGCGAATTCCATAAAGTTGAGCAAAGCTAAACCAACGCTGTTTGATACAAACAATGATAACTACCAGAAATCAAGACGCGAATTTAAATACGAAAAATATATTTTTTCCCCAAGGAAAAAAATTTTTCCCCAAAGAATTCCCCTCAAAACGCCAATTCCCCAAAGAATTTCCCCAAAATTTCCCCAGAGAGCACCAGATTTCCCCAAAATGGGGAAATTTCCCCCAATCTGGCAACACTGTGCATGAGCTGTGTAGGTTTTGATGTCGTCATTCTGGGAAGCTAACGTTTCGGGTCGCTCCCTTGGCAACCGCAGCAGTTATTGCTGCTGGCATCATCTCAACTTCGATTGTTTCGGTTTCGATTGCGCGTTGTGCGGATTCGCATTCCTTCAACTTGTTGGTCGTACTTTTTTAGTTATTTATTAAATAGCTATGGTAAGTTCTTTAGCGCTCTGGTTCAGGTGTAGTATCTTACTGCTTAAATGTTTGCTTACTTAGTTTTTAATTTAATTTTTATAAAATTATTTCTTATTAAGACGACGTCAATATTTCTACAAAATTAACTGTTTAGTTATATTAGTAAGATTGTATAAAACTTACATTCATTTTTAAGCTGAACATATATTTTTATATTCATCGCAATATCATTTATAGTATATCATTTATGGTATACTAGCTGCGTTGCCCGGCTTCGCCCGGTCTACCTTGAAAATAAAAATTGTGTCAAGTGACGTATATTCAACAATCGGGCGTAAAAAATAACTAAAAAAAACATCATGATTTCCCTTAAAAACAATGTCGACAGATATTAAAATACTTTTAAGAAATTAAATCCTGAAAGATGGATTTGAAATGCGTAACCATGGAAACACAAAATAAAATAAGATTAAGGAATTAAAATGCGAAAGAAAATGGTTCACAATTTGAATGGAATCGCGATTTCTTAAACTTGATTTTAAAAGGCTTGTAAATTTTTTTCCTTTTGAAACAAAAGCTTATTTTTTCGACCAGAGGTCGAGTTAGATCTGGAGTAAAAAAGGTCGCTTTTTCCAATATGGCGTCAAAATGAAAACTGTGGGACAATTCCTTCACTTTTTATTGATTTATTTAATGAAGAAAGTAGTGCCTAAATTTCAGCTAAGCGTAAAAAAAATTCGAGCTAAAAACGCAAATACCTCCCGCCGTAATAAAGTTAGAGCATTGAAACAAATTGCGTAGAACGCGGCAAGTCCTACTCTTTCCAACGATATATAATAATTAAATAGTAATAAATAGTAATATCTTAGTTAAAAACTTCCAAAAGCTCTCTTTTTTTAGAGTTTATAAGCCGCATAAACGCAAGTGTTATTATACGCAATATTACCGGTCTTCGTTTGCTACAATACCCACAATGCCCTGCAGTGACGTCATATACCCGCAGAGACGTCAGGTGAATAGGGTTCGTTGCGTCGCTATTAAGGCCCCTATATACGAGGGACGTTTTTAAAGTAAGGTCAGTTTTGACACAAAAAAAGAACGAGTACAGATAGAGCAAAGACATTTATTGGAAAAAAAATCTACCACCCTTACGCTACATTTCGACACTGCTCCTGTGATTTTCCAAGCAATAAGGAAGTTGCAACCTATTAAATGTTCATATTTTGGCTATTGGATATTGTTAATGGACCCTCAAAACTAAAAAATTCACCATCGCCGAATTTTAAAACACCGTGGTTGATTTTTAATGAATTTTTAAAAATCCACGCGCAAAAGTGCGCGCTTCTGAAACGTCACTAGCCTACGTCACAAGGCGCGAATGGGCAGCCTTCCGCCGAAGATCCCTTGTTTTCGCTAGGAACATTTTGAGCGCGCTGATATTTTTTAGAAATTCAATAATCCTTTTGAACACACTATGGAGGCCGGATTCGTTAAAGCACAATCTAAATAATCTTCCTCATGTAAAAACAATGATGATATTCGAATATTTCAGAGAGGATGAGAGGTTTAATGTTCCAGAAACGCGAGGAGTTAAGTGCGAGGAGATAGCCTTTTACGTTTCGTCTTCGAAGTCGAATGCGTGACCTTCGGCTTCTGCCCTACCGGAAGGCGCATGACGTCACTTCCTATGCCATCTGACGTCACAGGCGCTTGAACTTTAAAAATTAATTAAAAAAAAACTACTTATCGTATTGCAAAAATTTTTTCACCTATGATGTTCATACATGTTACTCTATCATATAAAAATAAAATTGAAAAATCGAAAACTTCCCAATTGTTTTCAAACTGGTCTGCAAACCTTCTCAGTACTTAGAGGAACAAACTGTGCAAATTTCAGCGCAATCGGCCGGGTAGTTCTCGAGTTTTGCGAGTTCAAACACACAGACGCTTTTTGGGAACTTCATTTTATACTATGTAGAGATTTGTAAATCACATCTTTATGGGAAAAAAAATATACAAAATGACTACATTTAAATCGCCCTTTTCGCTCGTGACAAAGTTATGTTGTCAACCGAAGTATATCAAGCTACGGTCATAGAGGAAGATTATGTGGTCTTGAGCTAAGAAAGAAGGGGTTTTGAAGGAATTCAAGCCAAAATGAAGGAGTTTGAAGGGCCCTTGAAAAAGATTTCTTAAATGAAGGAATATTGAAGGAGCGTACGAACCCTGAAACCAAGTTCTCAGATAACGTTCAGCAATACTGTGGTTCTGCACACTAGTAACTTTGAGAATCTAAAAAAATAGAACACCAGGGATTGCAGACAGGGTTCGTACTCAATTTCAGAAATAAAATGAAGGAGTTTTGGAGGAGTTCTGAAGGAGCAAAATGAGATTTTGAAGGAGTACTAATGGGCTGACATTAAATGATGTCGCACTTTTTTTCAACATATTTGACCCCCTTCTGTTTGTCACACTTCACCTGACTCCTCCTCTTGTCACATATATTTTTTTATAAACATATTGTTACGATAACTGTGTGATGTCAATTTTTGTCACTCTCTCTACTCCTCTTCTCCCAACTTCATGAACCCGTCTCCTTCTCAAGGCATGACATCCATAGTGGATGACCCTTTTTACAATATCTTAACTGAAATTTACTAAACAATTGTTTTTTTTAACGAAATCACTTATTATAGCACATCTACTTATGTATTTTAAAATATTTAAATAATAATTAGAAAACCTGACATTGGCTGCTGAGAATGTCGAGGAAGAAAAACAATAATCAGAAAACTTGAAAAAAAAAAGAAAAGAAAAAAAGCCGAGCACATTTCATAGGTCACTTATGAAATGTTTTAGTCGTCAAATAGTTTCACCTACAATTTTTATGACTTCTACTATCAATTTGTAAATTACATCTTTATGAAAAAAATAAATATACGAAATTAAATTACTGCATTAAAACTGCACTTATACAATCCCCCTTGTGACGAAGTTAAGTTGTCAATCAAAGTATTTTAAGTCACTGTCATAGAGGAGGACTATGTAGTCTTGAACTAAGAAAGAAGGAGTTTTCAAGGAGTTCAAACCAAAAAGAAGGAGTTTGAAGGGCCCTTCAGAAAAATTTCCTAAATGAAGGAGTATTGGAGGAGTTTTGAAGGAGCGTAAGAACCCTGTGCAGATGATAGTCAGAGTTGCATTGGATTACGACAACAAATTTGAAGAATTCGTCTGGACAATGACAATTCCAGATTTCAATTTCGAAGCGGAGAGACTACCCTGAATTCATCAATAAGCAGAAGTGCGAAAACTCGATATTTATTTAATTATGACTTTGTTTTACGCGATATTTTTAAGATGCATTAAGCCTTTTTTCATGCTTTTTTCTTTTTCTGGGAAAGTAGGCTAAAAACTAGCCCAAGGTTTGTGCTTGTTTCGATAATTTAAAACCTTAGTATGAAAATAGTTATTAGAATTTAATTAATAAAATTTTTTTAACTAAATCAAACTTAGCACAAAAAACGATTTCTCATATCCACACATATGCAATTTATAATGTTCAATTAACAAAGCATAAAAATTAATAGAAAAGTATGAATATATGTTTCAGAGTTATAGTTTCAAAAATTCAAACTATAATTAAAAACTCAAATAATACAAGGGAACGGGATGAGAAAAAAAATTCTGCAAAAATTTCGACAGGAAGAATGGGTATTTTTGCAATTGTTTGAAAATGCTCGTTTAATGAATTTTGGCAAGATATGCAAAGCAAATCAAGGTTTTTTTTTGCATAATAAACCAGAAAAAAGGAGCAGGAAGAGCTTCCTGAAAATATCTGATAATTTTGAAAAGAAAAAAAAAAACAATTGAAATCATTGACAAAGAACCATTGAAATGTCAATTTTCAGTAAAAAAAATCAATAAAGGGGTCTGAAAACTGAAATAGGAGATGATTAAAATGAAATATTCTGTTATTTTCGTTAAAGACTTGCTTAAAAAAAAATCAAAAATAAAGCACCTAGTTAAAATAAAAGATTATTTGTTCAAAATTAAGCACTTTAAAGGATTTTTAAGGACCCGTGGCATGTCCTTAACTAATAGCTAAACAAAACAGTCGCTTGCTTTTGTGGGGAAAAAAGACATAGCATGGAAAGGAGACCCCAAAAACCGAATGCTTTCTTATTATGCCATCAATGGTAACCTAAAATTGCAGTTTTAGTACTTCAATTTCGAAAAATTTCAGCGAGAGAGCTTCCAAACGAACCTTTTTCCAAACGACTTCAAAGTAATAAATGCATCCTCAAATCACTCTTTATTTTCTTATATTATAATTACAATATGTAGACTTAAAATTGAGATTTCTTTCATTATTCTTATCTAACATTTCATTTTACATTTTTGTCGATTTGAATGTAGTTTATGTAGCATTAGCTATTTTACTAGTTTTTTCTTCTGTTAGTTCCTGGGGCATTCCACGGTATTTTTGACATTATGTAGAGTCCGTAACGTGACCTTTTTTTGCCATAACTTTTTTAATTTACCATTTGATTTGCAAATTATTTTAATTTGAGCTGGTGTGTTGGTAGGAAAAGTACAAAATAAAATAATATGCTAATCAAACAGTAAATTAAAAAGTTATGGCAAAAAAAGTCACGTTATGGACTCTACGTAAATGTCAAAAATACCGTGGAATGCCCCTCCTTTTAGTTATGATTCAGAAATGAAACGAGCTGATAATGTGTGCATCACATGACTTCCTTTCACTCCAATTTAATGTCACTTCCCCATTATTGGCAATTCTAATGTGATTCAGTTGTTTACCCTCTAAGTATCACCAACAGTGACCAAATTGAAACCAAATTTTAAAAAGATAAAAAGAAAAAATCTCAAAATTTGTCTAGGAGAACAAAAGACTGGCCAAGTGTCCGACAAATTATGACAACTTGAGTTTACGTTGAAATTAACAACAGGGTTCGTACTCAATTTCAGAAATAAAATGAAGGAGTTTTGAAGGAGTAAAATGCGATTTTGAAGGAGTACTAATGGGCTGTCCTTAAATGATATCTCATTTCTTTTCAACATATATGACCCCTTTCGCATATTTTCACACTTCACTTAACTCCTCTTGTCACATGTCATATTTTTTATAAACATATTGTTACAATAACTGTGTGATGTCACTTTTGTCACCCTCTCTCTTCTCGTGACAATTTCATGAGCTGTCTCCTCATAAAGGCATGATATCACTTGTGGATGACCCTTTTCACAACATCATAACTACGATTTACCAAACAATTATTTTAACACACTAAATTCATATAGTACATCTACTTATGTATTTTTAAATATTTAAGTAATTATTAACCAACTTGACTTTTGCTGCAAGAGTGTGGTGGAGGAAAAAACAATCATAAAACTTGAAAAAATAGCCGAGCACCATTTAAGCGTGTTTTACTTCACTTATGAAATGTTTTAGTCATCTAATAAAAATTTCATGTTCAACTTTTGACTTAAAAGTGATCAATTTGTAAATCGCAGCTTTATGACAAAAATTAATGCACGAAATCACTACATTAAAATCACCCTTGTGACGAAGTTAATTGTCGATCAAAGTATTATAAGTTACCGTCATAGAGGAAGATTATGTAGTCTTGATCTCTAAAAAAGAAGGAGTTTTGAAGGAGTTCAAACCAAAATGAAGGAGTTTGAAGGGCCCTTGAAAAAGATTTCTTAAATGAAGGAATATTGAAGGAGCGTACGAACCCTGAAACCAAGTTCTCAGATAACGTTCAGCAATACTGTGGTTCTGCACACTAGTAACTTTGAGAATCTAAAAAAATAGAACACCAGGGATTGCAGACAGGGTTCGTACTCAATTTCAGAAATAAAATGAAGGAGTTTTGGAGGAGTTCTGAAGGAGCAAAATGAGATTTTGAAGGAGTACTAATGGGCTGACATTAAATGATGTCGCACTTTTTTTCAACATATTTGACCCCCTTCTGTTTGTCACACTTCACCTGACTCCTCCTCTTGTCACATATATTTTTTTATAAACATATTGTTACGATAACTGTGTGATGTCAATTTTTGTCACTCTCTCTACTCCTCTTCTCCCAACTTCATGAACCCGTCTCCTTCTCAAGGCATGACATCCATAGTGGATGACCCTTTTTACAATATCTTAACTGAAATTTACTAAACAATTGTTTTTTTTAACGAAATCACTTATTATAGCACATCTACTTATGTATTTTAAAATATTTAAATAATAATTAGAAAACCTGACATTGGCTGCTGAGAATGTCGAGGAAGAAAAACAATAATCAGAAAACTTGAAAAAAAAAAGAAAAGAAAAAAAGCCGAGCACATTTCATAGGTCACTTATGAAATGTTTTAGTCGTCAAATAGTTTCACCTACAATTTTTATGACTTCTACTATCAATTTGTAAATTACATCTTTATGAAAAAAATAAATATACGAAATTAAATTACTGCATTAAAACTGCACTTATACAATCCCCCTTGTGACGAAGTTAAGTTGTCAATCAAAGTATTTTAAGTCACTGTCATAGAGGAGGACTATGTAGTCTTGAACTAAGAAAGAAGGAGTTTTCAAGGAGTTCAAACCAAAAAGAAGGAGTTTGAAGGGCCCTTCAGAAAAATTTCCTAAATGAAGGAGTATTGGAGGAGTTTTGAAGGAGCGTAAGAACCCTGTGCAGATGATAGTCAGAGTTGCATTGGATTACGACAACAAATTTGAAGAATTCGTCTGGACAATGACAATTCCAGATTTCAATTTCGAAGCGGAGAGACTACCCTGAATTCATCAATAAGCAGAAGTGCGAAAACTCGATATTTATTTAATTATGACTTTGTTTTACGCGATATTTTTAAGATGCATTAAGCCTTTTTTCATGCTTTTTTCTTTTTCTGGGAAAGTAGGCTAAAAACTAGCCCAAGGTTTGTGCTTGTTTCGATAATTTAAAACCTTAGTATGAAAATAGTTATTAGAATTTAATTAATAAAATTTTTTTAACTAAATCAAACTTAGCACAAAAAACGATTTCTCATATCCACACATATGCAATTTATAATGTTCAATTAACAAAGCATAAAAATTAATAGAAAAGTATGAATATATGTTTCAGAGTTATAGTTTCAAAAATTCAAACTATAATTAAAAACTCAAATAATACAAGGGAACGGGATGAGAAAAAAAATTCTGCAAAAATTTCGACAGGAAGAATGGGTATTTTTGCAATTGTTTGAAAATGCTCGTTTAATGAATTTTGGCAAGATATGCAAAGCAAATCAAGGTTTTTTTTTGCATAATAAACCAGAAAAAAGGAGCAGGAAGAGCTTCCTGAAAATATCTGATAATTTTGAAAAGAAAAAAAAAAACAATTGAAATCATTGACAAAGAACCATTGAAATGTCAATTTTCAGTAAAAAAAATCAATAAAGGGGTCTGAAAACTGAAATAGGAGATGATTAAAATGAAATATTCTGTTATTTTCGTTAAAGACTTGCTTAAAAAAAAATCAAAAATAAAGCACCTAGTTAAAATAAAAGATTATTTGTTCAAAATTAAGCACTTTAAAGGATTTTTAAGGACCCGTGGCATGTCCTTAACTAATAGCTAAACAAAACAGTCGCTTGCTTTTGTGGGGAAAAAAGACATAGCATGGAAAGGAGACCCCAAAAACCGAATGCTTTCTTATTATGCCATCAATGGTAACCTAAAATTGCAGTTTTAGTACTTCAATTTCGAAAAATTTCAGCGAGAGAGCTTCCAAACGAACCTTTTTCCAAACGACTTCAAAGTAATAAATGCATCCTCAAATCACTCTTTATTTTCTTATATTATAATTACAATATGTAGACTTAAAATTGAGATTTCTTTCATTATTCTTATCTAACATTTCATTTTACATTTTTGTCGATTTGAATGTAGTTTATGTAGCATTAGCTATTTTACTAGTTTTTTCTTCTGTTAGTTCCTGGGGCATTCCACGGTATTTTTGACATTATGTAGAGTCCGTAACGTGACCTTTTTTTGCCATAACTTTTTTAATTTACCATTTGATTTGCAAATTATTTTAATTTGAGCTGGTGTGTTGGTAGGAAAAGTACAAAATAAAATAATATGCTAATCAAACAGTAAATTAAAAAGTTATGGCAAAAAAAGTCACGTTATGGACTCTACGTAAATGTCAAAAATACCGTGGAATGCCCCTCCTTTTAGTTATGATTCAGAAATGAAACGAGCTGATAATGTGTGCATCACATGACTTCCTTTCACTCCAATTTAATGTCACTTCCCCATTATTGGCAATTCTAATGTGATTCAGTTGTTTACCCTCTAAGTATCACCAACAGTGACCAAATTGAAACCAAATTTTAAAAAGATAAAAAGAAAAAATCTCAAAATTTGTCTAGGAGAACAAAAGACTGGCCAAGTGTCCGACAAATTATGACAACTTGAGTTTACGTTGAAATTAACAACAGGGTTCGTACTCAATTTCAGAAATAAAATGAAGGAGTTTTGAAGGAGTAAAATGCGATTTTGAAGGAGTACTAATGGGCTGTCCTTAAATGATATCTCATTTCTTTTCAACATATATGACCCCTTTCGCATATTTTCACACTTCACTTAACTCCTCTTGTCACATGTCATATTTTTTATAAACATATTGTTACAATAACTGTGTGATGTCACTTTTGTCACCCTCTCTCTTCTCGTGACAATTTCATGAGCTGTCTCCTCATAAAGGCATGATATCACTTGTGGATGACCCTTTTCACAACATCATAACTACGATTTACCAAACAATTATTTTAACACACTAAATTCATATAGTACATCTACTTATGTATTTTTAAATATTTAAGTAATTATTAACCAACTTGACTTTTGCTGCAAGAGTGTGGTGGAGGAAAAAACAATCATAAAACTTGAAAAAATAGCCGAGCACCATTTAAGCGTGTTTTACTTCACTTATGAAATGTTTTAGTCATCTAATAAAAATTTCATGTTCAACTTTTGACTTAAAAGTGATCAATTTGTAAATCGCAGCTTTATGACAAAAATTAATGCACGAAATCACTACATTAAAATCACCCTTGTGACGAAGTTAATTGTCGATCAAAGTATTATAAGTTACCGTCATAGAGGAAGATTATGTAGTCTTGATCTCTAAAAAAGAAGGAGTTTTGAAGGAGTTCAAACCAAAATGAAGGAGTTTGAAGGGCCCTTGAAAAAGATTTCTTAAATGAAGGAATATTGAAGGAGCGTACGAACCCTGAAACCAAGTTCTCAGATAACGTTCAGCAATACTGTGGTTCTGCACACTAGTAACTTTGAGAATCTAAAAAAATAGAACACCAGGGATTGCAGACAGGGTTCGTACTCAATTTCAGAAATAAAATGAAGGAGTTTTGGAGGAGTTCTGAAGGAGCAAAATGAGATTTTGAAGGAGTACTAATGGGCTGACATTAAATGATGTCGCACTTTTTTTCAACATATTTGACCCCCTTCTGTTTGTCACACTTCACCTGACTCCTCCTCTTGTCACATGTCATATGTTTTATAAACATATTGTTACAATAACTGTAATGTCACTTTTTGTCACCCTCTCTCTTCCCCTTGTCACAATGTCATGAGCCCGTCTCCTCCTAAAGGCATGACATCCCTTGTAGATGACCCTTTTTATTTTACAATATCATAACTTTGATTTACTAAACAATTGTTTCTTTAACACTATTACTTAATATAGTACATCTACTTATATTTTTTAATATTTAAATAATAATTGGACAACCTGACTTTTGCTGCTGAGAGGGTGATGAAAGGAAAAAAAATCATCGTAAAACTTGGAAAAAAAAAAAAAAGCCAATCACCAACATGTTTTACTTCACTTATTTAATGTCTTAGACTTCCAATAAAATTTTCACCTTTAAGATTTATGATTTAACTATGATCAATTTGTAAATCACATCTTTCTGGAAAAAATAAATGCACGGAATTACTACATTAAAATCGCCCTTGTCATGACATTAATTGTCGATCGAAGTATTTTAAGTTACTTTCATAGAGGAAGATTATGTCGTCTTGAACTAAAAAAGAAGGAGTTTTGAAGGAGTCAAAACCAAAATGAAGGAGTATTGGAGGAGTTTTGAAGGAGCGTACGAACGCTGGTATATTTGCTTGAGTCATTCTTTGCTTTGAGCCTTCCTCAGGCGCCAGTCAAATGAAAAAAGTAGCAAAGAAGTGTCTGGCGTCCGCCGATTGCTTTTTATCATACTTTATATCGGCACAACGTCAGTTGCTTTATAAAGACTGATATTTTTGTCTCTTGAAAATTTTTTTTTTCCCCCAAATAGCCAAATTTTCTTATAAAATTCCCCAACTTTTTTTTTCTTCCCATTTTCGCTTTTTTTTGTATTTATCTTTATTTTATTTTTTATTTTTACTAATAATAAAGCTGAAAGTCTGTTTGTCCGGATCTCTCTATCTCTGTCAGGATCTCTGTGACGCGCATAGCACCTAGACCGTTCCACCGATTTTTATGAAATTTGGCAAAGAATTAGTTTGTAGCACGGGGGTGTGCACCTTTAAGCGATTTTTCGAAAATTCAATTTTGTTCTTTTTCTATTCCAATTTTACGAGCATTTTCCTGAGCAAAATTTTCATAAGATGGACGACTAAATTACCAAGTTATCATAATGCGGAACCGTGACGTGGGCAAACCAATTGGCAAGAAATTCATCATGCATTATTTGTAAATATACCGGGGAACCAAAATACCTTTTAATTTAAGAACATTCTTCATCACACTTATTTTTGCCTGTTTCACGTATCAACTAGTTACTCAAGCAGAACTATTAATGCGAATTCCGTAGCATAATATTCCACATAATGCGAAATGCGAATTCCATAAAGTTGAGCAAAGCTAAACCAACGCTGTTTGATACAAACAATGATAACTACCAGAAATCAAGACGCGAATTTAAATACGAAAAATATATTTTTTCCCCAAGGAAAAAAATTTTTCCCCAAAGAATTCCCCTCAAAACGCCAATTCCCCAAAGAATTTCCCCAAAATTTCCCCAGAGAGCACCAGATTTCCCCAAAATGGGGAAATTTCCCCCAATCTGGCAACACTGTGCATGAGCTGTGTAGGTTTTGATGTCGTCATTCTGGGAAGCTAACGTTTCGGGTCCCTCCCTTGGCAACCGCAGCAGTTATTGCTGCTGGCATCATCTCAACTTCGATTGTTTCGGTTTCGATTGCGCGTTGTGCGGATTCGCATTCCTTCAACTTGTTGGTCGTACTTTTTTAGTTATTTATTAAATAGCTATGGTAAGTTCTTTAGCGCTCTGGTTCAGGTGTAGTATCTTACTGCTTAAATGTTTGCTTACTTAGTTTTTAATTTAATTTTTATAAAATTATTTCTTATTAAGACGACGTCAATATTTCTACAAAATTAACTGTTTAGTTATATTAGTAAGATTGTATAAAACTTACATTCATTTTTAAGCTGAACATATATTTTTATATTCATCGCAATATCATTTATAGTATATCATTTATGGTATACTAGCTGCGTTGCCCGGCTTCGCCCGGTCTACCTTGAAAATAAAAATTGTGTCAAGTGACGTATATTCAACAATCGGGCGTAAAAAATAACTAAAAAAAACATCATGATTTCCCTTAAAAACAATGTCGACAGATATTAAAATACTTTTAAGAAATTAAATCCTGAAAGATGGATTTGAAATGCGTAACCATGGAAACACAAAATAAAATAAGATTAAGGAATTAAAATGCGAAAGAAAATGGTTCACAATTTGAATGGAATCGCGATTTCTTAAACTTGATTTTAAAAGGCTTGTAAATTTTTTTCCTTTTGAAACAAAAGCTTATTTTTTCGACCAGAGGTCGAGTTAGATCTGGAGTAAAAAAGGTCGCTTTTTCCAATATGGCGTCAAAATGAAAACTGTGGGACAATTCCTTCACTTTTTATTGATTTATTTAATGAAGAAAGTAGTGCCTAAATTTCAGCTAAGCGTAAAAAAAATTCGAGCTAAAAACGCAAATACCTCCCGCCGTAATAAAGTTAGAGCATTGAAACAAATTGCGTAGAACGCGGCAAGTCCTACTCTTTCCAACGATATATAATAATTAAATAGTAATAAATAGTAATATCTTAGTTAAAAACTTCCAAAAGCTCTCTTTTTTTAGAGTTTATAAGCCGCATAAACGCAAGTGTTATTATACGCAATATTACCGGTCTTCGTTTGCTACAATACCCACAATGCCCTGCAGTGACGTCATATACCCGCAGAGACGTCAGGTGAATAGGGTTCGTTGCGTCGCTATTAAGGCCCCTATATACGAGGGACGTTTTTAAAGTAAGGTCAGTTTTGACACAAAAAAAGAACGAGTACAGATAGAGCAAAGACATTTATTGGAAAAAAAATCTACCACCCTTACGCTACATTTCGACACTGCTCCTGTGATTTTCCAAGCAATAAGGAAGTTGCAACCTATTAAATGTTCATATTTTGGCTATTGGATATTGTTAATGGACCCTCAAAACTAAAAAATTCACCATCGCCGAATTTTAAAACACCGTGGTTGATTTTTAATGAATTTTTAAAAATCCACGCGCAAAAGTGCGCGCTTCTGAAACGTCACTAGCCTACGTCACAAGGCGCGAATGGGCAGCCTTCCGCCGAAGATCCCTTGTTTTCGCTAGGAACATTTTGAGCGCGCTGATATTTTTTAGAAATTCAATAATCCTTTTGAACACACTATGGAGGCCGGATTCGTTAAAGCACAATCTAAATAATCTTCCTCATGTAAAAACAATGATGATATTCGAATATTTCAGAGAGGATGAGAGGTTTAATGTTCCAGAAACGCGAGGAGTTAAGTGCGAGGAGATAGCCTTTTACGTTTCGTCTTCGAAGTCGAATGCGTGACCTTCGGCTTCTGCCCTACCGGAAGGCGCATGACGTCACTTCCTATGCCATCTGACGTCACAGGCGCTTGAACTTTAAAAATTAATTAAAAAAAAACTACTTATCGTATTGCAAAAATTTTTTCACCTATGATGTTCATACATGTTACTCTATCATATAAAAATAAAATTGAAAAATCGAAAACTTCCCAATTGTTTTCAAACTGGTCTGCAAACCTTCTCAGTACTTAGAGGAACAAACTGTGCAAATTTCAGCGCAATCGGCCGGGTAGTTCTCGAGTTTTGCGAGTTCAAACACACAGACGCTTTTTGGGAACTTCATTTTATACTATGTAGAGATTTGTAAATCACATCTTTATGGGAAAAAAAATATACAAAATGACTACATTTAAATCGCCCTTTTCGCTCGTGACAAAGTTATGTTGTCAACCGAAGTATATCAAGCTACGGTCATAGAGGAAGATTATGTGGTCTTGAGCTAAGAAAGAAGGGGTTTTGAAGGAATTCAAGCCAAAATGAAGGAGTTTGAAGGGCCCTTGAAAAAGATTTCTTAAATGAAGGAATATTGAAGGAGCGTACGAACCCTGAAACCAAGTTCTCAGATAACGTTCAGCAATACTGTGGTTCTGCACACTAGTAACTTTGAGAATCTAAAAAAATAGAACACCAGGGATTGCAGACAGGGTTCGTACTCAATTTCAGAAATAAAATGAAGGAGTTTTGGAGGAGTTCTGAAGGAGCAAAATGAGATTTTGAAGGAGTACTAATGGGCTGACATTAAATGATGTCGCACTTTTTTTCAACATATTTGACCCCCTTCTGTTTGTCACACTTCACCTGACTCCTCCTCTTGTCACATATATTTTTTTATAAACATATTGTTACGATAACTGTGTGATGTCAATTTTTGTCACTCTCTCTACTCCTCTTCTCCCAACTTCATGAACCCGTCTCCTTCTCAAGGCATGACATCCATAGTGGATGACCCTTTTTACAATATCTTAACTGAAATTTACTAAACAATTGTTTTTTTTAACGAAATCACTTATTATAGCACATCTACTTATGTATTTTAAAATATTTAAATAATAATTAGAAAACCTGACATTGGCTGCTGAGAATGTCGAGGAAGAAAAACAATAATCAGAAAACTTGAAAAAAAAAAGAAAAGAAAAAAAGCCGAGCACATTTCATAGGTCACTTATGAAATGTTTTAGTCGTCAAATAGTTTCACCTACAATTTTTATGACTTCTACTATCAATTTGTAAATTACATCTTTATGAAAAAAATAAATATACGAAATTAAATTACTGCATTAAAACTGCACTTATACAATCCCCCTTGTGACGAAGTTAAGTTGTCAATCAAAGTATTTTAAGTCACTGTCATAGAGGAGGACTATGTAGTCTTGAACTAAGAAAGAAGGAGTTTTCAAGGAGTTCAAACCAAAAAGAAGGAGTTTGAAGGGCCCTTCAGAAAAATTTCCTAAATGAAGGAGTATTGGAGGAGTTTTGAAGGAGCGTAAGAACCCTGTGCAGATGATAGTCAGAGTTGCATTGGATTACGACAACAAATTTGAAGAATTCGTCTGGACAATGACAATTCCAGATTTCAATTTCGAAGCGGAGAGACTACCCTGAATTCATCAATAAGCAGAAGTGCGAAAACTCGATATTTATTTAATTATGACTTTGTTTTACGCGATATTTTTAAGATGCATTAAGCCTTTTTTCATGCTTTTTTCTTTTTCTGGGAAAGTAGGCTAAAAACTAGCCCAAGGTTTGTGCTTGTTTCGATAATTTAAAACCTTAGTATGAAAATAGTTATTAGAATTTAATTAATAAAATTTTTTTAACTAAATCAAACTTAGCACAAAAAACGATTTCTCATATCCACACATATGCAATTTATAATGTTCAATTAACAAAGCATAAAAATTAATAGAAAAGTATGAATATATGTTTCAGAGTTATAGTTTCAAAAATTCAAACTATAATTAAAAACTCAAATAATACAAGGGAACGGGATGAGAAAAAAAATTCTGCAAAAATTTCGACAGGAAGAATGGGTATTTTTGCAATTGTTTGAAAATGCTCGTTTAATGAATTTTGGCAAGATATGCAAAGCAAATCAAGGTTTTTTTTTGCATAATAAACCAGAAAAAAGGAGCAGGAAGAGCTTCCTGAAAATATCTGATAATTTTGAAAAGAAAAAAAAAACAATTGAAATCATTGACAAAGAACCATTGAAATGTCAATTTTCAGTAAAAAAAATCAATAAAGGGGTCTGAAAACTGAAATAGGAGATGATTAAAATGAAATATTCTGTTATTTTCGTTAAAGACTTGCTTAAAAAAAAATCAAAAATAAAGCACCTAGTTAAAATAAAAGATTATTTGTTCAAAATTAAGCACTTTAAAGGATTTTTAAGGACCCGTGGCATGTCCTTAACTAATAGCTAAACAAAACAGTCGCTTGCTTTTGTGGGGAAAAAAGACATAGCATGGAAAGGAGACCCCAAAAACCGAATGCTTTCTTATTATGCCATCAATGGTAACCTAAAATTGCAGTTTTAGTACTTCAATTTCGAAAAATTTCAGCGAGAGAGCTTCCAAACGAACCTTTTTCCAAACGACTTCAAAGTAATAAATGCATCCTCAAATCACTCTTTATTTTCTTATATTATAATTACAATATGTAGACTTAAAATTGAGATTTCTTTCATTATTCTTATCTAACATTTCATTTTACATTTTTGTCGATTTGAATGTAGTTTATGTAGCATTAGCTATTTTACTAGTTTTTTCTTCTGTTAGTTCCTGGGGCATTCCACGGTATTTTTGACATTATGTAGAGTCCGTAACGTGACCTTTTTTTGCCATAACTTTTTTAATTTACCATTTGATTTGCAAATTATTTTAATTTGAGCTGGTGTGTTGGTAGGAAAAGTACAAAATAAAATAATATGCTAATCAAACAGTAAATTAAAAAGTTATGGCAAAAAAAGTCACGTTATGGACTCTACGTAAATGTCAAAAATACCGTGGAATGCCCCTCCTTTTAGTTATGATTCAGAAATGAAACGAGCTGATAATGTGTGCATCACATGACTTCCTTTCACTCCAATTTAATGTCACTTCCCCATTATTGGCAATTCTAATGTGATTCAGTTGTTTACCCTCTAAGTATCACCAACAGTGACCAAATTGAAACCAAATTTTAAAAAGATAAAAAGAAAAAATCTCAAAATTTGTCTAGGAGAACAAAAGACTGGCCAAGTGTCCGACAAATTATGACAACTTGAGTTTACGTTGAAATTAACAACAGGGTTCGTACTCAATTTCAGAAATAAAATGAAGGAGTTTTGAAGGAGTAAAATGCGATTTTGAAGGAGTACTAATGGGCTGTCCTTAAATGATATCTCATTTCTTTTCAACATATATGACCCCTTTCGCATATTTTCACACTTCACTTAACTCCTCTTGTCACATGTCATATTTTTTATAAACATATTGTTACAATAACTGTGTGATGTCACTTTTGTCACCCTCTCTCTTCTCGTGACAATTTCATGAGCTGTCTCCTCATAAAGGCATGATATCACTTGTGGATGACCCTTTTCACAACATCATAACTACGATTTACCAAACAATTATTTTAACACACTAAATTCATATAGTACATCTACTTATGTATTTTTAAATATTTAAGTAATTATTAACCAACTTGACTTTTGCTGCAAGAGTGTGGTGGAGGAAAAAACAATCATAAAACTTGAAAAAATAGCCGAGCACCATTTAAGCGTGTTTTACTTCACTTATGAAATGTTTTAGTCATCTAATAAAAATTTCATGTTCAACTTTTGACTTAAAAGTGATCAATTTGTAAATCGCAGCTTTATGACAAAAATTAATGCACGAAATCACTACATTAAAATCACCCTTGTGACGAAGTTAATTGTCGATCAAAGTATTATAAGTTACCGTCATAGAGGAAGATTATGTAGTCTTGATCTCTAAAAAAGAAGGAGTTTTGAAGGAGTTCAAACCAAAATGAAGGAGTTTGAAGGGCCCTTGAAAAAGATTTCTTAAATGAAGGAATATTGAAGGAGCGTACGAACCCTGAAACCAAGTTCTCAGATAACGTTCAGCAATACTGTGGTTCTGCACACTAGTAACTTTGAGAATCTAAAAAAATAGAACACCAGGGATTGCAGACAGGGTTCGTACTCAATTTCAGAAATAAAATGAAGGAGTTTTGGAGGAGTTCTGAAGGAGCAAAATGAGATTTTGAAGGAGTACTAATGGGCTGACATTAAATGATGTCGCACTTTTTTTCAACATATTTGACCCCCTTCTGTTTGTCACACTTCACCTGACTCCTCCTCTTGTCACATGTCATATGTTTTATAAACATATTGTTACAATAACTGTAATGTCACTTTTTGTCACCCTCTCTCTTCCCCTTGTCACAATGTCATGAGCCCGTCTCCTCCTAAAGGCATGACATCCCTTGTAGATGACCCTTTTTATTTTACAATATCATAACTTTGATTTACTAAACAATTGTTTCTTTAACACTATTACTTAATATAGTACATCTACTTATATTTTTTAATATTTAAATAATAATTGGACAACCTGACTTTTGCTGCTGAGAGGGTGATGAAAGGAAAAAAAATCATCGTAAAACTTGGAAAAAAAAAAAAAAGCCAATCACCAACATGTTTTACTTCACTTATTTAATGTCTTAGACTTCCAATAAAATTTTCACCTTTAAGATTTATGATTTAACTATGATCAATTTGTAAATCACATCTTTCTGGAAAAAATAAATGCACGGAATTACTACATTAAAATCGCCCTTGTCATGACATTAATTGTCGATCGAAGTATTTTAAGTTACTTTCATAGAGGAAGATTATGTCGTCTTGAACTAAAAAAGAAGGAGTTTTGAAGGAGTCAAAACCAAAATGAAGGAGTATTGGAGGAGTTTTGAAGGAGCGTACGAACGCTGGTATATTTGCTTGAGTCATTCTTTGCTTTGAGCCTTCCTCAGGCGCCAGTCAAATGAAAAAAGTAGCAAAGAAGTGTCTGGCGTCCGCCGATTGCTTTTTATCATACTTTATATCGGCACAACGTCAGTTGCTTTATAAAGACTGATATTTTTGTCTCTTGAAAATTTTTTTTTTCCCCCAAATAGCCAAATTTTCTTATAAAATTCCCCAACTTTTTTTTTCTTCCCATTTTCGCTTTTTTTTGTATTTATCTTTATTTTATTTTTTATTTTTACTAATAATAAAGCTGAAAGTCTGTTTGTCCGGATCTCTCTATCTCTGTCAGGATCTCTGTGACGCGCATAGCACCTAGACCGTTCCACCGATTTTTATGAAATTTGGCAAAGAATTAGTTTGTAGCACGGGGGTGTGCACCTTTAAGCGATTTTTCGAAAATTCAATTTTGTTCTTTTTCTATTCCAATTTTACGAGCATTTTCCTGAGCAAAATTTTCATAAGATGGACGACTAAATTACCAAGTTATCATAATGCGGAACCGTGACGTGGGCAAACCAATTGGCAAGAAATTCATCATGCATTATTTGTAAATATACCGGGGAACCAAAATACCTTTTAATTTAAGAACATTCTTCATCACACTTATTTTTGCCTGTTTCACGTATCAACTAGTTACTCAAGCAGAACTATTAATGCGAATTCCGTAGCATAATATTCCACATAATGCGAAATGCGAATTCCATAAAGTTGAGCAAAGCTAAACCAACGCTGTTTGATACAAACAATGATAACTACCAGAAATCAAGACGCGAATTTAAATACGAAAAATATATTTTTTCCCCAAGGAAAAAAATTTTTCCCCAAAGAATTCCCCTCAAAACGCCAATTCCCCAAAGAATTTCCCCAAAATTTCCCCAGAGAGCACCAGATTTCCCCAAAATGGGGAAATTTCCCCCAATCTGGCAACACTGTGCATGAGCTGTGTAGGTTTTGATGTCGTCATTCTGGGAAGCTAACGTTTCGGGTCCCTCCCTTGGCAACCGCAGCAGTTATTGCTGCTGGCATCATCTCAACTTCGATTGTTTCGGTTTCGATTGCGCGTTGTGCGGATTCGCATTCCTTCAACTTGTTGGTCGTACTTTTTTAGTTATTTATTAAATAGCTATGGTAAGTTCTTTAGCGCTCTGGTTCAGGTGTAGTATCTTACTGCTTAAATGTTTGCTTACTTAGTTTTTAATTTAATTTTTATAAAATTATTTCTTATTAAGACGACGTCAATATTTCTACAAAATTAACTGTTTAGTTATATTAGTAAGATTGTATAAAACTTACATTCATTTTTAAGCTGAACATATATTTTTATATTCATCGCAATATCATTTATAGTATATCATTTATGGTATACTAGCTGCGTTGCCCGGCTTCGCCCGGTCTACCTTGAAAATAAAAATTGTGTCAAGTGACGTATATTCAACAATCGGGCGTAAAAAATAACTAAAAAAAACATCATGATTTCCCTTAAAAACAATGTCGACAGATATTAAAATACTTTTAAGAAATTAAATCCTGAAAGATGGATTTGAAATGCGTAACCATGGAAACACAAAATAAAATAAGATTAAGGAATTAAAATGCGAAAGAAAATGGTTCACAATTTGAATGGAATCGCGATTTCTTAAACTTGATTTTAAAAGGCTTGTAAATTTTTTTCCTTTTGAAACAAAAGCTTATTTTTTCGACCAGAGGTCGAGTTAGATCTGGAGTAAAAAAGGTCGCTTTTTCCAATATGGCGTCAAAATGAAAACTGTGGGACAATTCCTTCACTTTTTATTGATTTATTTAATGAAGAAAGTAGTGCCTAAATTTCAGCTAAGCGTAAAAAAAATTCGAGCTAAAAACGCAAATACCTCCCGCCGTAATAAAGTTAGAGCATTGAAACAAATTGCGTAGAACGCGGCAAGTCCTACTCTTTCCAACGATATATAATAATTAAATAGTAATAAATAGTAATATCTTAGTTAAAAACTTCCAAAAGCTCTCTTTTTTTAGAGTTTATAAGCCGCATAAACGCAAGTGTTATTATACGCAATATTACCGGTCTTCGTTTGCTACAATACCCACAATGCCCTGCAGTGACGTCATATACCCGCAGAGACGTCAGGTGAATAGGGTTCGTTGCGTCGCTATTAAGGCCCCTATATACGAGGGACGTTTTTAAAGTAAGGTCAGTTTTGACACAAAAAAAGAACGAGTACAGATAGAGCAAAGACATTTATTGGAAAAAAAATCTACCACCCTTACGCTACATTTCGACACTGCTCCTGTGATTTTCCAAGCAATAAGGAAGTTGCAACCTATTAAATGTTCATATTTTGGCTATTGGATATTGTTAATGGACCCTCAAAACTAAAAAATTCACCATCGCCGAATTTTAAAACACCGTGGTTGATTTTTAATGAATTTTTAAAAATCCACGCGCAAAAGTGCGCGCTTCTGAAACGTCACTAGCCTACGTCACAAGGCGCGAATGGGCAGCCTTCCGCCGAAGATCCCTTGTTTTCGCTAGGAACATTTTGAGCGCGCTGATATTTTTTAGAAATTCAATAATCCTTTTGAACACACTATGGAGGCCGGATTCGTTAAAGCACAATCTAAATAATCTTCCTCATGTAAAAACAATGATGATATTCGAATATTTCAGAGAGGATGAGAGGTTTAATGTTCCAGAAACGCGAGGAGTTAAGTGCGAGGAGATAGCCTTTTACGTTTCGTCTTCGAAGTCGAATGCGTGACCTTCGGCTTCTGCCCTACCGGAAGGCGCATGACGTCACTTCCTATGCCATCTGACGTCACAGGCGCTTGAACTTTAAAAATTAATTAAAAAAAAACTACTTATCGTATTGCAAAAATTTTTTCACCTATGATGTTCATACATGTTACTCTATCATATAAAAATAAAATTGAAAAATCGAAAACTTCCCAATTGTTTTCAAACTGGTCTGCAAACCTTCTCAGTACTTAGAGGAACAAACTGTGCAAATTTCAGCGCAATCGGCCGGGTAGTTCTCGAGTTTTGCGAGTTCAAACACACAGACGCTTTTTGGGAACTTCATTTTATACTATGTAGAGATTTGTAAATCACATCTTTATGGGAAAAAAAATATACAAAATGACTACATTTAAATCGCCCTTTTCGCTCGTGACAAAGTTATGTTGTCAACCGAAGTATATCAAGCTACGGTCATAGAGGAAGATTATGTGGTCTTGAGCTAAGAAAGAAGGGGTTTTGAAGGAATTCAAGCCAAAATGAAGGAGTTTGAAGGGCCCTTGAAAAAGATTTCTTAAATGAAGGAATATTGAAGGAGCGTACGAACCCTGAAACCAAGTTCTCAGATAACGTTCAGCAATACTGTGGTTCTGCACACTAGTAACTTTGAGAATCTAAAAAAATAGAACACCAGGGATTGCAGACAGGGTTCGTACTCAATTTCAGAAATAAAATGAAGGAGTTTTGGAGGAGTTCTGAAGGAGCAAAATGAGATTTTGAAGGAGTACTAATGGGCTGACATTAAATGATGTCGCACTTTTTTTCAACATATTTGACCCCCTTCTGTTTGTCACACTTC
>NW_026558329.1:337122-521811 GCF_026930045.1 Uloborus diversus | reverse complement strand
GTATGTTGGCGTGTGTGTTTGTGTGGGGGGGGAGGTATGTGTGTTTGTGTGTAGGGGGAATGTGTATGTGTGTGTAGGCATATGTATTTGTGTCTGTGTGCAGGCATGAATGTGTGGGTAGTTGTGTGTGTGTATGTGTAAGTGTCTGTATGTATGCATGTGTGTATGTGTAGGTGTCTGTATGTATGAGTGTGTGTATGTGTGTGTGTGGGGGGTATGTGTGTTTGTGTGTAGGGGGAATGTGTATGTGTGTGTAGGCATGTGTGTTTGCGTGCAGGCATGAGTGTGTGGGTAGTTGTGTGTATGAGTGCTTGTGTGCGTGGGGGCGGGGTATGTGTATGTGTGTGTAGGCATATGTATTTGTGTCTGTGTGCAGGCATGAATGTGTGGGTAGTTGTGTGTGTGTATGTGTAAGTGTCTGTATGTATGCATGTGTGTATGTGTAGGTGTCTGTATGTATGAGTGTGTGTATGTGTTTGTGTGTGTGTATGTGTAAGTGTCTGTATGTGTGCATGTGTGTATGTGTAGGTGTCTGTATGTACACACCTGTATGTACGCACTAGTCTACTATATACTAGACAAAGTATATAACTAGACAAAGTATTTCTAGTAAAGGTAGCAGCAAAGATGGCGACTTGGTTTGACGAATATGACAACAAAACCTTAATGTACCTGTTTGTTAAATTTGAAAAAGTATTTTTTATCCATATGTCTATTTGGCCTGGCGAAAAAAAAAAAATTCATTTGAATTTTGACATCTTGAATTCAAATTATGTTTTTCGCAATAACGAGTGTGTGTTTGTGTGTGGGGGTTATGTTTGTTTGTGTGTAGGGGGTATGTGTATGTATGTGTAGGCATGTGTGTTTGTGTCTGTGTGCAGGCATGAATGTGTGGGTAGGTGTGTGTATGTGTTTGTGTGTGTGTGTGTGTGTAGGTGTATGCGTGTGCATGTGCGTGTATGTGTGTGTGTAGTTGTGTATGTATGCGCGTCTGTGTAGGACATGGATGCAACCTGGAGACGGCTTTCGCTATGGGAGCAGCATCGTGAGGAGTCTAAACATCTGTTAGGCTGTCGATTTGACGAGTTTGTCTATTGGTGGAATGCGAAAATTTTATTCTGGGAAGGACCTGACTTACTGCGTTTATTTTTCCTTCAACGTACGGCAAAGACAGAGTGACAAAAACATTTGCTTGCAAATGAGACTTGGATCGAAATTTTTCACTGGATATCAGGGAGAAATTAAACGGATAGGGAAACTGAAATACATTCCTATGTATTCCAATGTATTCCGAAATAGGAAAGGACAAATCGTGTTCATTCCAAAATGAAATGTAACTGAGGTGTACGAGTTTTAAAACGAGAGATCTTTGGATTTAAAGTTTTCTGACCGGTTGAAATTTCGCCAACATTTCCGGTATTACATGAAACTTCGGAATTGGTGCAAAATCAATATTACAGGGTGTTCCATTTAAACCTGCAAAACCTTTTTTTTCCGCAACCGTTAGTCCTTTATACAGGACGTTCGGTAAAATCTACAAAATCTCTATTTTTGCAACCATTAGTTCTAGACGCATACTTCCAAATGCAAAAATGTTCAAAATCAGATGCAAGGTTAGATAGAAAAGATAATTAAAGTTTGATATTAAAAGTTTTTGAGTAAAAACAAAAATGAGTCAAAAAAAAAAAAATTAAACTTTTTATACGAGCCCTAGGCCTTCTAACTTATATTTAGAGAAATAATCTCCGTTGAAAAATTTTTCCAACACAAAACGTTTGAAATGAGTACGACCCATATTCACCGAGGTATGAAACGCAGCGTTTTGTGACTGACACCACTTTTCAATCGCCGTCACGAACACCTTTTGGGGGAAAATATAGTGGTTACCAAGTGTTTAAAATGATATGTGTGCATAGACGGTGATTTTTCAAATTATTCGAGGTTTTGTAGTGTACTTTTGCGTATCACGCATAACATTTGAATTTATTTTTGAATAGCAATGAAAAATATAAATACCTTGTTTTTCTTACTTTGACGACCTGTCATTGTTCGGAAGAGCGATCAGTTCCAAACTCATCTTATATATGGTCCCTTGAAACTTCAAACTGGAATATCTCCTTGAGTTTTGGTCGCACAAATTTCCAAGTTTATTGTGTTAGTAATAGTTTTCAATGGAGATTATTTCCCTAAATATAATTTCGAAAATTCGATGTGGTTCTTTTTCTATTCCAATTTTAAGAAAAAAACTATCATAAATTACGAAAT
This sequence comes from Uloborus diversus, assembly GCF_026930045.1. Classification (NCBI taxonomy): domain Eukaryota; kingdom Metazoa; phylum Arthropoda; class Arachnida; order Araneae; family Uloboridae; genus Uloborus; species Uloborus diversus. The sequence continues at coordinate 519,546 of NW_026558329.1, read as the reverse complement.
TATCATAACGTGGAACCCGTAACGTGGGCACAAGCCAATGGGCGAGATACGAAATGATCATAAAGTGGAACCGTAACATGGGTACAAGCCAATTGGCGAGACAATTCGCCATGCATTATTTGTAAATATACAGGCGAACCATAAGACCTTTTAATATTATGCTGCATGCAAAGCATTGCGGGTACCACTAGTTAATAATAACGAGTGAATGGCTGAAAATGAATGAAAAAATGATTGTATTACAATATGAAACGAAAACTTTAAAAATGCAGATACTGTGCCTTCCCACGGCAGTATTCAGGTGCTGTAAGAAATTATATGCTCCACGTGGTTACATTGCGTAAAACTTGACAGGGATCCCAAGATTAATAACTCGGGATGTCCATAATTGCGCAATGGGGCTTTACGCGATTGACTTCTGCGCAGATGCATGAGAGCGCCTGAGTTCATATGGCTACAGGCAGCTATGAAGGCATGACTGCCAAAAAAAATCTCCTGACCGAATAGCGGGATCTCTTGACCGCTATTCGGGATAAAGGGCAAATTGGCTGCCCATCATGTATACTGTTTTCGTATATAGAAAATAAATTAGTTTGTATGTGTTGTGAATGAACGTAGTCTCTTCAGTTCTCTCCCTCCCCAAAGTTGATACATGGGAAATGTGACAAAGAAGAAGGGGCGAAAATTCTCTTCAGGTGCGTTTGTGGTCCAAGTTCACTCGTGGTCTTTACTGTTGTGACCAGGGCTGCCAGATTTAAGATCAGTAAATACAAGACAGGCTTCTAGAAGTTAAAAAGGGGGGTGGGATATTTTAGAGTTTGCGGTCAATAACTGGGTGATTTTAATGGGTGCTTTCCGACGTTAGAACGTCTCTTCCTGATAAATCTGAAAAAATTCAATCGTTACACAGCATTAAACTTTACAAAATGTCGCCGATCAAAGTATAAAAATTGTTTTCATTGCGACTGACGACGCATGCGCAGAGATATATTTCCAACATTAGTCAATGAGCAAAGAGGAAGCAATTATTCGACTCCTCATGGTCTGCTGCCAAAAAAAATAAATAAATAAATAAATAAATAAATAAAACGAAAGTAATTTTTGCGTTTGCTGCTACATGATTTTCTTATTGCTCTTTATTTCACATTTCTTTGTTTCACTTTATTTTTTTGTCCATTAAAATGGTGTCTCGTTTTATTTATCTTTACTAATAATAAAGCAGAAAGTCTCTCTGTCCGGAGGATGTCTGTAGGATGTGTGTAGGATATCTGTAGGATGTCTGTGACGCGCATAGCGCCTAAACCGTTCGGCCGATTTTCATGAAATTTGGCACAAAGTTAGTATGTAGCATGGGGGTGTGCACCTCGAAGCGATTTTTCGAAAATTCGATGTGGTTTTTTTTTTATTCAAATTTTAAGAAAAAAAAAACTGTCATAAATTACGAAATTATCATAACGTGGAATCGTACCATGGGCGCAAGCCAATGGGTGAGATACGAAATGATCATAACGTGGAACTGTAACGTCGGTACAAGCCAATTGTCGAGAAAATTCACCATACATTATTTGTAAATATATACAAGCGAACCAAAATACCTTTAATTTTTCTATTACGGGCGAAGCCGTGCGGGTGCCACTAGTTACTAATAATAAAGCTGAAAGTCTCTCAGTCTGGATCTCTGTGACGCGTATAGCGCCGAGACCGCTCTGCCGATTTTCATGAAATTTGGCACAGAGTTAGTTTGTAGCATGGGGGTGTGCACCTCAAAGCGATGCTTCGAAAATTCTATTTTGTTCTGTTTATAATCCAATTTTAAGAAAACTTTACGGAGCAAAATTATCATAAGATGGACGAATAAATGACCAAGATATCATAACATGGAACCGTAACATGGGCAAGAAAATTGACGAGAAATTCATCATACGTTATTTGTAAATATACAGGCGAACCAAAAGACCTTTTAATTTTCTACTAGGTTCTACTACTTTCGGCTGGTTGTGACCGTGTACATAAAACATTAAACTGAGAGTACTTTCCCAACTTTTAAACTTGGTTAGGAATAAGATTAAAGCTGGAAAGAGAGAGAGAGGGCACACCTCCGATTGCAAGCCCGAAGAGAGGCCATGTCAGCTTGCCAGGGGCCCTGGACTTGGGAGGGGTGGGGGGTAGGCGGCGACACTGACAAAAAAAAAAAGAAAAGAAGAAAAAAAGGAAAGAAAAATAGAAAGGAAAAAAAGGAAGGAAAAAAGAAAGGAAAAAAAGAAAGAAAGAAAAAAAAAAGAAAAATTAATTTGAATTTTGACATCTTGTATTCAAATTACGTTTTTCGCAATCACGAGTGTGTGTATATGTAAGCGTGTGTTTGTGTGTGGGGTATGTGTGTTTGTGTGTAGGGGGTATGTGTATGTGTGTGTAGGCATATGTGTTTGTGTGCAGGCATGAATGTGTGGGTAGTTATGTGTGTGTATGTGTAGGTGTCTGTATGTGTTTGTGTGTGTATGTGTTTGTGTGTGTGGGTTTGTGTATGTGTGTGTTTGTGTATGTGTGTGTAGGTGTATGTGTGTAGGTGTGTGTGTATGTGTGCGTGTGTAGTTGTGTATGTATGCGCGTGTGTGTAGGACATGGATGCAACCTGGAGACGACTTTCGCTAGAGGAGCAGCATCGTGAGGAGCCGGTCGACGGTGTTGCTGCGGAGGGTGGCGGTGGGAAAATAAAATGACATTCAAGTGAGAACAATAAGCAATCGTGATTGGTCAAAAAAGAAAGAAAAATAGAAATGAAAGAAAAATAGAAAGGAAAGAAAAAAGAAAGAAAGAGAAAAAAAGGGGGGGGGGGGGAGAACTCCGAATAAGAGAAAACGTAAAAATCAAGTATCGTTTACTCTTTTGATATGTACTGTTGTGGCAATTAAAATAGAGTTAATTGTTTTCTAATAAGTAGTTTTCATTTTTTTTCTCCCCCTTCTTGTTTTCTTCTTTTCCTCCTTTTCTTTTCCCCCTTTTTCGTTTCTTTTTTTTTGGGGGGGGGGGGGGTAGGAGGGCATGGGCGCCCGTATGCAAAATTTTTAAGGGGGGTGCTCAGATATTTTCCCCCATGGTTTAGCAGGATATTTTCCCCACGGAAACCGATTTTAGTACAGATTAGAGTTAGTAAAATTTCACATTGTTAATAACTTATTCATTAACGGCTGAGGAAGAAATGTGTTTACATTTTTGCAAAGAAAAAAGTTCTAAAAGCAAGGAAGTTCTAATTTCTGAGGAGGGGGACTTGAGCCCCCACTTGCCCCCTATATGGGCGTCCATGCAGGAAGGGCCTGGAGACATAACTGACAAGGGGATCTTGGCTCTCTGCGGCCCTGTCAGATTGCACTGCAATCCTTTCATTGGAAAAAATCCAAACTCATTGACCACACCAATATCATCGAACCATAGACAGAACACGAATTTATTCAATGTTCATTCCACGTAAGAAACGAAGGGGGAGGGGGGGAGCTCCCCGGGGTGCAATGCGCGAGCGACATCTGTTGACTCGGATTTGTTGACGTGCAGGAACTTCCCCGAATCCCAAGGCCGACTCGCTTTTGCTGCAGCCCGGTGCAATTGCAGCTCGGAGGAAAACATGCGGATCGGGTTATTTAGCGTCTGAATGGCAAACGAGACGTGTTCCTTGGACCCCAGAAACCGGTAAGTTGGTGTTTGGTCACTCGAAGGCTCGGTGTTGTTATTGCTCTGCTTTTCATGTGTTTTGCTTTGATATGTTTTATTCCGTCGACCCAGTAGAAATGTATCTCGTTTTGCTTTTTAAATTATTTGATAGGTAATTATTCATTCGTGAATAATAACGGTAATGAATGAATGATTGAAAATGAATGAATGAAAGTACGAGTGAAAATGAATGAATGAATGAACGAGTGAATGAGTGAAAATGAATGAATGATGAATGAATGACTGATTGGAAATGAATGAATTATTCGTTCATGAACGAGTGAATGAGTGAAAATGAATGAATGAATGAGCGAGTGAAAATGAATGAATGAATGAATGAACGACTGAAAATGAATGAATGACTGATTGGAAATGAATGAATTATTCGTTCATGAGCGAGTGAATGAGTGAAAATGAATGAATGAATGAACGAGTGATTGGAAATGAATGAATTATTCGTTCATGAGCGAGTGAGTGAGTGAAAATGAATGAATGAATGAACGAGTGAAAATGAATGAACGAGTGAATGAGTGAAAATTAATGAATGAATGAACGAGTGAAAATGAATGAATGAATGAATGACTGATTGGAAATGAATGAATTATTCGTTCATGAGCGAGTGAATGAGTGAAAATGAATGAATGAATGAACGAGTGAAAATGAATGAATGAATGAACGAGTGAATGAGTGAAAATGAATGAATGATGAATGAATGACTGATTGGAAATGAATGAATTATTCGTTCATGAACGAGTGAATGAGTGAAAATGAATGAATGAATGAGCGAGTGAAAATGAATGAATGAATGAATGAACGACTGAAAATGAATGAATGACTGATTGGAAATGAATGAATTATTCGTTCATGAGCGAGTGAATGAGTGAAAATGAATGAATGAATGAACGAGTGAAAATGAATGAACGAGTGATTGGAAATGAATGAATTATTCGTTCATGAGCGAGTGAGTGAGTGAAAATGAATGAATGAATGAACGAGTGAAAATGAATGAACGAGTGAATGAGTGAAAATTAATGAATGAATGAACGAGTGAAAATGAATGAATGAATGAATGACTGATTGGAAATGAATGAATTATTCGTTCATGAGCGAGTGAATGAGTGAAAATGAATGAATGAATGAACGAGTGAAAATGAATGAATGAATGAACGAGTGAAAATGAATGAATGACTGATTTGAAATGAATGAATTATTCGTTCATGAACGAGTTAATGAGTGAAAATGAATGAACGAGTGAAAATGAATGAATGATGAATGAATGACTGATTGGAAATGAATGAAATATTTCTTCATTCATCCCCTTTTTAATGCCCACGCTTTCACGAAACCCATAGTTATTTTTTTTCAGTATTATAGTTTGATTGCAACATTCGGAAAATGGTTATTTTGTACATCCTTGTGAAAATTAAGGGAATCAAGCCATTTTTTTACAAGATCACCTTTATTTACATCATTTAATTATAAAATCAAAATCACCACTTAGTATGTCCTCCCCCCCCCCTCTTTTTGTCTAGCAGTATTTTCACTCTACTGAGCATAGAGTCAACAAGAGTTTTGCACTTTTCTTTGAACTCTTGATCTCTAAACCATGTTTTTAGTAAAGCACAAATCTTATTTTTCTTTTGTTGTGCCATCAGATTTTCACTCAATGTCACAATGGCCTTCCTCTTCCGTGGAGAAATAGCCGTGTCTAACAAAAAGCTAAAAAGTGACCGCAGTGAGAAAAAACAGCAAAAATGTGTAAAAATTTATAACATGTAAACAAAACGTTGTATTTATGTTGTATTTATTTACGTTATATCTTTTACATTACGTTATTTATTAACGTAACGTAAATCAACGTAACGTAAATAAGTAACGTATTACGTTATTTATTTACGTTTCGTTGTATTTATGACAAAAAAATGCGAAGTTATAGCGTCTAATCCACTAGTTGGCTAAACAGCTGTCGTAAACAAAGATTGAACAACCTAAAAAATTCGAAAATTAAAAATTCCCAACTTGATTCCGTTAATTCCCCAAGGGTGTAACAAGGAAGAAAATTATTCAAACAATATTAATCGCCTCCAAGTACTCACTTCAAAAATAACCCTCCAATTTCTTAAAATATCTTTAAACAACTCCTTTCAATTCTTAAAGTAAATTTTAACACGATACTATTTTTTATTATCGCAGATATACATTGAATATTAGACTTTATGTACGAAAGTTGTACTCCTACATGTTTAACAAATCTCTGCTGTTGTGGTATTTGTATTTCGTCGGCACACAAATTTAGGGGTACAGTACCTCAAAAATCACCAAACGATCAAAAAAAAAATTTATTGCTTATTTTGAAACTGAACACTAGTCCAAACACAGGGGAAAAGTTTCATTGCTTTAGTTAAAATATTGAAAAAGTTATAAGTGGTTTTAGGTCATGCTCGCTATGTGTTCTTACGCAAAAAGAAAACTTTAAATTGATTTTTCTCGATGATCGTTTTTTTTGTGTTTTCGTGTCATCAGAATCCCTAAGGATTTTTTTCTATTAAAGATACAGCTTTAAAGTAATACTTTTTGCAATTCAGATAATATACATTCGAAACTTGATATCTCGAACCTCCTTATCTCGAAACCCTTGATGTCTCGAAAAAATATTTTTCCCCTGCATTTTATATAAAACCCCTATGTATTTTCCATAGTTATCTTGAAATTTATTTTTCAAAACCCTTGATATGTCGAAATTTTTGCACAGAAGCAAGTTTCAGTTGTCTTTTTTCTTTGGCAATTTTTGTAGTAAAATCAGTTCCAGGGACCAGTTTTCATCTCTCTTCTTAGAAACTTTGTGATTAGGGGATCGAAGCAAGATAATAGGGGAGTGTTGGTATGAAAAGGGTGCTGTGTTTTCACCAGAGTTTAGAATCTTTGTGCATTTCTCTCGAACATGTTTTCCATTTTGAGGAAAGGGGTTCGATTTTTCGTCCGTCAGTATTCAAGTGAAAACAGAAAATGCGTTCCTCATTTTCATCATTCAGCTTTTTTAACTCCTACAAAATGGCTGCTGAAAAGTTTTTGAATGTGGGGGAGCTACTAGTTGAACATCAGAATTTTTAAATTTTTAGGTAAAAAACCAAGTTGAAATTGTTGTTCATTTCAAAATCTCTTCCTTTGCACTTTCGACAATTATAAAATTTCAAATCTAGTAAAATATTGAAGACTACTTTATTGATCGTAATTCAAAGTGGTCTCATAGTACATATATAAATGCATATAGCGTACATGTGTGTAATTGTGAGAGTTTCTAGTGTAATTTTTTAAAAACCTTGATAACTCAAAAACTCGATATCTCGAAAATTCTTCCCATCCCGAGAGATTTGAGATATCGAGGTTGTACTGTATTTAACAAAACTGTGCATTGGATAAGCATTTTATAAATGACTCAAATGTTTAGAGCATGTTATACCTTTAAAAACCAAATTTTTTTTTAAAAAATGACGATTTTTTCCGTAATTCATCACAGAAAATTTTCTAATAAACACAAAAGCAAATGAATGCACAGATTTTTAGAGACGATGATCGTGATCGTTTAGCAAAACGATTTTTTTATATTAGTTTAAAAACAAAAAAAGCCTTAGGGATTTTAAAAAATGGAAATTTTCCTAAATGTTTTGAATTTTTAAAAAAAGTAAGCAATATTTTAAATTTTTTTTAAAAAAATTATTGATTACTAAGTAAGTAAGCATGTTATGGTTTCAAAAAAAAAAAAAAAAAAATAGAATTTACTTAAATTTAAAAAAATTGCTTCAAAGGTACTGTGTAACCTTAAGAACACAGTTTTTGCACATACGTGTTGTTACCAATGTCATAAATGTCATCAACATTTTTCACTGTAATTCAGGCCCGTGTCCAGATTTTCGTAGAGGGACGGGTTTTAATTCTTCTAAATCTAAACCCGAGGGGAGGGGGGGGGTTCAATCCCTCACGTAAAACTGCCAATCCCGCTGTATGGCATTTCAATACAGTCGGACCTCCATATATCGAAGTAGCCGGAAAAAAATTCGATATGTCGAAATTTTGATATATAGAAACAATTTTATTTTATCACTAGCTGTACCCGACGCGCGTTGCTACGCCAACAAAAAAATACATCATTATACTGATTTTCATGACAATCGGTTGAACGGGTCAGAAGTTGCTACTCTGCAGTGCCACCTGGTGGCGAGTGGCTTCAATGAGCATAGTATGCACCTTCTCCGTGGAAAAATACATATATATAGCAATTTTCATAATAATCGGTCCAGGTATCCAGTGAAGCCTCAAATTTTGTACTCACGCAGTTTGCAAGATCAATCCATTGCTAAAAATATCAAATAGAAAAAGTTTTAAAACTCCCGTTGCATGAAAAGCCATAAAACAATAAAGAAAGAATTTATTTGTTCAAACTCAAGAAAAATAGCTTCTTATCAATGAGATCTTTCACGCGAATTCATTTCTGCATTTTATTCGTATTTATCCAATGGATTGTGACTTAAATTGGAATAAAAAAGGAACTATTTTTTTCGAACTGGTCTATAAACATTCCCAGTACCAAAAATAACAAACGGTGAAAGTTTCAGCCAAATCTGCCGGGTAGTTTTTGAGTTCATGGATGACATACAGACAAACATTCATTTATATATATATAGATAAAAATCTTCTAAAACATTAGAATAAAAGCTAATTTTCGTGCATGAAACCCAATTTCTAATCTATACGAGCATCGGATTAAACGAAAGTTAATAATTGCAAAATTAACGAGAAATTAAATTTTTGCGTCTTCATACATCTTCAGTCCTTCGGCAATTCTACTTGATCCGCAACATGAGGGGATTTTCATTTTGACAGAGTAATCGAGAGAAAAGTAATAAATCAATCTACTTAACTTGAATGATTTTTACTGAAGCTATAAAAAGACTAGGAATGATAATCAACAGACAAAAGGCAGAACTTGAAACTGATTTGACAGTGTTACTGATTACAACTAAGATTTGAAATAAACTTGAGGAAATTTAAGAACACCAGAACGGAACAACGACCTATCTACACACCCTTCAACCCCAGATTTCTTATGAGTTTCGTAGCAACCGTAAGTGAACCTAATTTTCTCCTTTAAACTTCATTTTTCATGAAACATACAGTCTAAAGTGAAAACAAAATCTACGAATGTCTGAAAATTTTTTTCGATATATAGACATTTTTCCGATATATAGAAACAATTTTTCTATGTAATGAACATGGAAATTTGCTGGGATTTCGATATAGAAAATTTCGATATGTGGAAGTTTGATATGCGGAGGTCAAGGGCGGATCCAGAAAGTTTTCAAGGAGGGGGCAGTTGATTTTTTAACTGACCTCTTACTACGAATCTGATTTATACATTTTTCGAAGTGGGGGGGGGGGGAGCACAGTTATCTAAAACAACTAAAATATAGAGATTTAGCCAAAGAAGTCTCGAAATTATTATTTTCCTTTACTATTGAAAGAGGCACTCCAAAACTGTTTTAGAACTTCAATTTCGTAATAATTTCTAGGGAAAGTTTCGAGCCTTCCTCCCCCTAACATCGTCAAAAATCGTCTAAAATGCGCTTTAAGAGTTAAATTTTGCAAAATACCCTTGGAAGGCTTCCAAACTTCTTTTTCAAACATCGCCAAATATGGTTTAAAATAGTCTTTTTGAAACTTTTATTCCCAAAACTTTGCTTAAGGTTGATTCAAACCCTATTTCCTTTCTTAACGTCATTAAAAAGGACATGCATTTGCATTTTAAGACTTTAATTCGGAAAAATTTCCGGTGCAGGATCTCTCAAGGGAGGGGCGATCGCCCCCAACGCCCCTCCCTTGTATCCGTCCTTGACGGAGGTTCGACTGTACTTGTAAGGACTGCTGTACCCCATCCCTACCCCCAAAGGATAATCTGGTTGCACAAGTGATCTCGGTATACCTTCATTTTACAGCTTCTTTTTAATCAAATCTTTGTTCAATCTTTGCTTGATTGTTTTTAATCAAATCTGTTTACCATGCGATAAACTGAAACTGTTTACAGATGATTTTATAATGCAGCATGTACAGGTGTCCCTCGCGTAACACGGTTAATTCCTTCCGTGTAGTATCGAGACCGTGTTTTACGAAATTTTTTTTGAGCAATCACGATTGCTTATTGTTCTCACTTGACTGTTTTTGGATGTTACGCTGATTTTATTTTCCCGCCAGCACCCTCTGCAGCATCACCGTCGACCGGCTCCTCACGGTGCTGCTCCTACAGCGAAAGCCGTCTCCAGGTTGCATCCATGTCCAACACACACGCGCATATATACACAACTACACACACACACAAACACATACACACACACACAAAAACATACACACCCACATACACACAACTACAGACACACTTATGCCAGCACACAGACACAAACACACATGCCTACACACACATACCCCCTACACACAAACACACATACCCCCCCCCACACACAAACAAACACACACGCCAACATACACACACACTCGTGATTGCGAAAAACATAATTTGAATTCAAGTTGTAAAAATTCAAATTAATTTTTCTTTTTTACGCTTTTTTTTTTTTTTTAAAGAAGTGCGGCACACAAACTTTCACATTAAAATTATCAAAAGTTAAATACGCATTTTCTTCATTTGGTTTATTATTTTTGCCCCAATGGGAGGAATTTAACCTCTAAAACCCTCCCCTTGAACACGGCCCTTGGGTAATTGAATCAATCATCTTTGAAACAATGCCACAATTGCAATATAGGCATTCATTTTGATTAATGCTGCAAAAATGAGCTAAAAATGTAGCTTTCATAAACGTTTCGTGTTCTTGTTAAGCAAGCACATTGCTTATTGTTCTCATTTGACTGTTTTTGGCGTCCTATGATTTTATTTTCCCCCCGCCTCCCTCTGCACCTCCCGATGCAGCTCCTCTAGCGAAAACTGTCTCCAGGTTGCGTCCATATCCTACACACACCTGCATACACACATACACACACATAACACACACATACACACACCTACACACATACGTACTACCCACACACTCATTCCTAAACACAGACACAAACACACACATACACACACACACACACACAACCACACACACAAACACTCATGCCTGCACACACACGCCTACAGACGCACACACACACACACACAAACAACCACACGCACACACACACTCATGCCTGCACACACACGCCTACAGACGCACACACACACACAAACAACCACACGCACACACACACTCATGCCTGCACACACACGCCTACAGACGCACACACACACACACACAAACAAACATACCCACACACAACCACACGCACGCACACAGTCATGCTTGCACACACACGCCTACAGACGCACACACACACACACACACACACAAACAAACATACCCACACACTCATGCCTGCACACAGACACAAGCACACGTGATTGCGAAAAACATAATTTAAATTCAAGATGTCAAAATTCAAATTCATTTCCTAATATTGTCGAAGGGCGTATATTGAAGCCGCAAATCATTTTAAAACTTTCTCCCCCGTTTTCTTCAGGAAAATACGGGCTACGCGGAACACAATTGTCAAAGGCAATTGCGTATTAAACATCCGCAGTGTTTGTCCATTTTTTGTGTGTTCTATTAAAGTTCTAGTAATGAGATTAACAGACATAAAATAACTTTTTTATGTCTGTTAAAATAGTTTTTCAATTTGAACCAGTAGTTCCTGAGATTAGCGCGTTTAAACAAACAAACTCTACAGCTTTATATTATTAGTATAGATTTATCTGACGCCTTGCGTGTAACATCAACATTGCCTGCTAATTTTCGTATTCTTTATTGGAATTCTAGTACAATGAGATTAACAGACAGATTTTTTTTTTTTTTTTTGAGCAATCACGATTGCTTATTGCTTTTATTTGACAGTTTTGATGTGCTAACATTTTATTTTCCCCCCAGCACCCTCTGCAGCATCACCGTCGACCGCTTCCTCACGATGCTGCTCCTCTAGCGAAAGCCGTCTCCAGGTTGCGTCCATATCCTACACACACGCTCATACATACACAACTACACACACGCATACATACACACACATACACACATGTACACCTACACACATACACAAACACATACACACACACAGACACATACACACACGCATACATACAGACACCTACACATGCACACACACAAACACACAAACAACCACACGCACACACACACTCATGCCTGCACACACACGCCTACAGACGCACACACACACACAAACAACCACACGCACACACACACTCATGCCTGCACACACACGCCTACAGACGCACACACACACACACACACAAACAACCACACGCACACACACACTCATGCCTGCACACACACGCCTACAGACGCACACACACACACACACAAACAAACATACCCACACACAACCACACGCACGCACACAGTCATGCTTGCACACACACGCCTACAGACGCACACACACACACACACACACACACAAACAAACATACCCACACACTCATGCCTGCACACAGACACAAGCACACGTGATTGCGAAAAACATAATTTAAATTCAAGATGTCAAAATTCAAATTCATTTCCTAATATTGTCGAAGGGCGTATATTGAAGCCGCAAATCATTTTAAAACTTTCTCCCCCGTTTTCTTCAGGAAAATACGGGCTACGCGGAACACAATTGTCAAAGGCAATTGCGTATTAAACATCCGCAGTGTTTGTCCATTTTTTGTGTGTTCTATTAAAGTTCTAGTAATGAGATTAACAGACATAAAATAACTTTTTTATGTCTGTTAAAATAGTTTTTCAATTTGAACCAGTAGTTCCTGAGATTAGCGCGTTTAAACAAACAAACTCTACAGCTTTATATTATTAGTATAGATTTATCTGACGCCTTGCGTGTAACATCAACATTGCCTGCTAATTTTCGTATTCTTTATTGGAATTCTAGTACAATGAGATTAACAGACATATTTTTTTTTTTTTTTGAGCAATCACGATTGCTTATTGCTTTTATTTGACAGTTTTGATGTGCTAACATTTTATTTTCCCCCCCAGCACCCTCTGCAGCATCACCGTCGACCGCTTCCTCACGATGCTGCTCCTCTAGCGAAAGCCGTCTCCAGGTTGCGTCCATATCCTACACACACGCTCATACATACACAACTACACACACGCATACATACACACACATACACACATGTACACCTACACACATACACAAACACATACACACACACAGACACATACACACACGCATACATACAGACACCTACACATGCACACACACAAACACATAGACATACACACAACTATCCACACATACACACACGCATACATATAGACTCCTACACATGCACACACACAAACACATAGACATACACACAACTATCCACACATATGCCTACATACGCAAACACATAGACATACACACAACTATCCACACATTTATGCCTGCACACAGACACAAACACATATGCCTATACACACATACTACTCATACCCCGCCCCCCACGCACACAAACACTCATACACACAACTACCCACACACTCATGCCTGCACACAAACACACATGCCTACACAGCACATACACATACCCCCTACACACAAACACACATACCCCCCCACACACAAACATACACGCCAACATACACACACACAAACACATAGACATACACACAACTATCCACACATTCATGCCTGCACACAAACACACATGCCTACACACACATACACATGACCCGCCCCCACGCACACAAACACTCATACACACAACTACCCACACACTCATGCCTGCACGCAAACACACATGCCTACACACACATACACATGACCCGCCCCCACGCACACAAACACTCATACACACAACTACCCACACACTCATGCCTGCACGCAAACACACATGCCTACACACACATACACATATCCCCTACACACAAACACACAACCCCCCCCCCACACACACACACAAACACACACGCCGACATACACACACACTCGTGATTGCGAAAAACATAATTTGAATTCAAGATGACAAATATTCAAATTAATTTTTCTTCTTTTTTTAACACTTCGTTTATTGTCTTCTTTTGCGCAGTGACTACTGTATGCTGATATTCAGGATGGACAGCGAGCAGACGATATGCGTCTAGTGTCGTCTGGACACTCCCTCCTTCTGGTCGCCCTGGTGATCGGGACAGGTAAGGGACGTTTTAGTGTACTTCTCTTGGGGTGTTTCAGTGAAACGTTTTTGCTTTACCTTTCTGAAATATTAAAAGTATTTATTTTTCTGAAAGAACATGCTTCAAAACATAGGATCTGACCATTTTTTAAATTAAATTGACCAAGTTTAACATTTAAAAAAAAGAAATTAATTTGAATTTTGACATCTTGAATTCAAATTATGTTTTTCGCAACTACGAGTGTGTGTGTGTGTTGGCGTGTGTGTTTTTTGTGGGGGGTATGTGTGTTTGTGTGTAGGGGGTATGTGTGTTTGTGTGTAGGGGGTATGTGTATGTGTGTGTAGGCAAATGTGTTTGTGTCTGTGTGCAGGCATGAAGTGTGGGTAGTTGTGTGTACGTGTGTGTGTATGTGTAGGTGTCTGTATGTATGCATGTGTGTATTTGTTTGTGTGTGTATGGGGGTGGGTGTAGGTGTATGCGTTTGTGTGCGTGTACTTGAGTATATGTGTGCGTGTGTAGTTGTGTATGTATGCGCGTATGTGTAGGACATGGATGCAACCTGGAGACGGCTTTCGCTAGAGGAGCAGCATCATGAGGAGCCGGTCGATGGTGATGGTGCGGAGGGTGGCGGTGGGAACATAAAATGATAGCACGCCAAAAACAGTCAAATGAAAACAATAAGCAATCGTGATTGCTCAAAAATACTTACATCGGTGCGCTTTCATTGTTTACGCTTCTGCCGATGACATCACACATGATGAAATGCCATTCACTGTTGCCATTCGCAGAGAATAATATTTAATCCGCATCTTTACTCACTTGAACTGGCAATGAGAAGGTTGATAGCAAGCGTAGAGCGTAATATTTGATTCGCTTCTTGATCATTATAACGTGGAAAAGTGGTAGACAGATACGCCTAGAGCCGCTATATAGACAGGCCGACGCATCAGCTAAAGTTTAGCCATTTTGGACCGGATTTTTCATTGTTGCACTGCTAGGGTTACCACAGCAAAGTTTCAGATTTCGCCGAACTTTCGGAAAATAATATTTTGTTTAATAAACAATTCACGTGCCGCTAATAATTGCTCCCAGTGAACAATTACCAAACGCGACAACTCGCCAGAAAAGACAACCACTCAACACACGCGCTCCGATTCAAAAAGGCTGATCTTAAGCTGATGCGTCGGCTCGTATATATAGGGGCCTTAGATGCGCCAAAGTACATCATCCGTGACGTCATAAGTACCACGCCTTATTTTCAAAATCGGACTTTTTAAAAAAGGAATTAAAAATGAAGCGTTGGGAAAATAAAATTTTTTTCTCGCTTCATGTTTTTTTTTTGGGGGGGGGGGTATTCTATCAATTTTAGTGACTAAAAGTATTGTCCGTTTTTCACAAGAAGGCACTTGACTCCTCCCTCGTCACGTGGTGTCCGATGATTCTATTTCGCTGTTTTCGGCAGAAGGTATGTTCGGATCATAGCCTTTTGTTGTAAAAGCAGCGGTTTTTAAAATGTAAGAATAACTAAAATGACAAGTGATGTAAAGGACACTAAGACTTCTTTGCCCATTCAAATGCACGCCCAAGTTAAGGCTCTCTGGTTGCCTCTTTTAGAAGCGCGTGGATTGCGTACCGATCACCCCCGCGTAAAATGGAACTGTGCGTTCAGGGGGCGTGGCGAAGTGTCTTCTCGTGAAAAACGGAAAATAGTTGTAAAGTCTGAGTTAAGGGGCAGAGTCAGAAAGTTACACGTACATTCGAACCCGCTTAATGGGATACCCATTTTGCCACGAAAAAATATTCTAATAAGCGGCATATTCCATTAACCGGGATCAAAATAACGCAATACATTGATTTGGTACATTGAAAATGTATTACATTATTCTTTTAACCGATATTCTAATAAGCGGGCTTGACTGTATGTACTAAGGTTAGTTTCCGAGGTATGCCGCCGCGCCGTCTATAAGACCGAGTTCTTTATATGCTTGATAGGTTTGCAGGATCTTTAACTGTTTATTGACTTTGTTAATGTGTAGGACCATGAAAATGTTCCAAATGAAGTCTTATGTGACCAAATTCAGATTAGTTATTAGAATCAATATTGTATATTCTACTTCGAGGTGAGTCTTTTTCAAGCTCGGGATGCCTTTTAAGGTGTTTTGCTCGCTTTCTTGGAAAACTTGCTTTTTTTCATGTGCCTCTTTTTTTTTTTTTTTGAGCAATCACGATTGCTTATTTCTTTCATTTGACTGTTTTTGACGTTCCTTTGATTTTTCCCACCTCCACCCTCCGCACCATCACCGTCGACGGGCTCCTTACGATGCTGCACCTCTAGCGAAAACCGTCTCCAGGTTTCGTCAATATCCTACACTTACACGCATACATACACGCACCTATACACACACACGTACACATACACCTACACATACACACACAAACACACACTTACCTACACACCACCATACACACAACTACCCACACACTCATGTCTGCACATAGACACAAACACATGTGTCCTCACACACATGCACATACCCCCACACACACCTACACACATTCACACAACTACCCACACACTCATGCCTGCACACTGACACAAACACACATGCCTACACTCACATACCCCCCACACACAAACACACACGCTTACATATACACACACACTCGTGATTGCGAAAAACATAATTTGAATTCAAAATGACAAAATTCAAATTAACTTTTTATTTTTATTTTTTTGAATTTCCTTTTGATAGCACATTTGCGACCTATGTTAGTTTATTTTATCGTTTCTAAATGCTTAAATACGGTCATCATGAAGAATAGTTCCGCAAATACTTTTCTTTTATTTTTTCCTCTTCTTCGTCAAATTCATTCCTATCCACTGTTTTTTGTTCGTTGTAGCTTTAACTCTTAATTTTGAAAGTACGGTAATTGTGTGCAATTAATCTTTCAGTTAAGAGTTTTCCAAACTAAATGTACTTATTTGAATTCATGCAACTTTCAGAAACACGGATTATTATCGTCTATCTACCCGACTTGAATTCAAAAACAAATTTCCCCGAAGCGAATCGCAGCTATATTTCATTTAATTAAATTTTGAAGCGTAAACATTAGGTGACTCTAACTGCTTTTCAATGTCCTGGGCTAATAGAATGCTACATACCCTATCTTCTGCAGCCTCAAATACATGAAAAAATGTTGGCGGTTCTCTTGCAGGCATCGTGATATTTTGAAACATAAACTGGTAGCGAAGAGAACTTATTCGTTTTAAAAAATAGTACAAAGACATATATTTATAACTAGTGGCACCCGCACGGCTTTGCCCGTAGTGGAAAATTAAAAGGTCTTTTGGTTCGTCTATATATTTACAAATAATGTATGATGGATTTCTCGTCAATTTTCTTGCCCATGTTACGGTTCCATGTTATGATATCTTGGTCATTTATTCGTCCATCTTATGATAATTTTGCTCGGTAAAGTTTTCTTAAAATTGGATTATAAACAGAACAAAATAGAATTTTCGAAGCATCGCTTTGAGGTGCACACCCCCATGCTACAAACTAACTCTGTGCCAAATTTCATGAAAATCGGCCGAACGGTCTCGGCGCTATGCGCGTCACAGACATCCAGACAGATATCCAGACGGAGAGACTTTCAGCTTCATTATTAGTAACTAGTGGCACCCGCACGGCTTCGCCCGTAATAGAAAAATTAAAGGTCTTTTGGTTCGCCTGTATATTTACAAATAATGTGTGGTGAATTTTCTCGCCAATTGGCTTGTACCGACGTTACGGTTCCACGCTATGATCATTTCGTATCTCGCCAATTGGCTCGTGCCCATGTTACGGTTCCACGTTATGATGATTTCGTAATTTATGATAGTTTTGTTCTTAAAATTGGAATAGAAAAAGAACCAGATCGAATTTTCGAAACATCGCTTCGAGGTGCACACCCCCATGCTACAAACTAACTCTGTGCCAAATTTCCTGAAAATCGGCCGAACGGTCTAGGCGCTATGCGCGTCACAGACATCCAGACATCTAGACATCCAGACATCCAGACAGAGAGACTTTCAGCTTTATTATTAGTAAAGATGTATAGCCTATGTCACTCAGTAAGAATGCACCTTTCATATGAGGGAGTGAGAAGCAAAGGGATGCAAGTACCAAAATCAAAAATTTGGAGATAACCAGTACCCATGGTAGGCGAACCTCTCCTCTGTTTTGGGGGAAAAGATTGTACTAGTAGCCCTGGTAGGTGCTGCTGTATGGCACGATTTAGAAAAAAAATCAATGAAAGCCTACCTAGGACGTAATCTTTATACGTGTTTTGCTTAAAACTTGAAAATGTCCCCTTATATCCCTTTGCTTCTCACTGCCTCATATGAAAGGTGCATTCTTACTGAGTGACATAGGCTATACATCTTCTTTACTAATAATAAAGCTGAAAGTCTCTCTGTCCGGAGGATGTCTGGATGTCTGTAGGATGTCTGTGACGCGCATAGCGCCTAGACCGTTCGGCCGATTTTCATGAAATTTGGCACGAAGTTAGTACGTAGCATGGGGGTGTGCACCTGGAAGCGATGTTTCGAAAATTCGATGTGGTTCTTTTTCTATTCCAATTTTAAGAAAAAAAAATATCATAAATTACGAAATCATCATAACGTGGAACCGTAACATGGGCACAAGCCAATTGGCGAGATACGAAATTATCATAACGTGGAACCGTAAGATGGGTATAAGCCAACTGCCGAGAAAATTCACCATACATTAGTTGTAAATATACAGGCGAACCAAAAGACCTTTAATTTTTCTATTACGGGCGAAGCCGTGCGGGTGCCACTAGTCTTTACTAAAAATAAAGCCGAAAGTCTCTCTGTCCGGAGGATGTCTGGATGTCTGGATGTCTGTAGGATATCTGTAAGATGTCTGTAGGATGTCTGTGACGCGCATAGCGCCTAGACCGTTCAGCCGATTTTCAGGAAATTTGGCACGAAGTTAGTTTGTAGCATGGGGGTGTGCACCTCGAAGCGATGTTTCGAAAATTCAATGTGGTTCTTTTTCTATGCCAATTTTAAGAAAAAAACTATCATAAGATGGACGAGTAAATGACGAAATTATCATAACGTGGAACCGTAACATGGGTACAAGCCAATGGGCGAGATACGAAATGATCATAGCGTGGAACCGTAAGATGGGTGGTACAAGCCAACTGCCGAGAAAATTCACCATACATTATTTGTAAATATCGAAGCGAACCAAAAGCCCTCTTAATTTTTCTATTACAGGCAAAGCCGTGCGGGTATCACTGGTTACTAATAATAAAGCTGAGCGTCTCTCTGTCTGGATATCTGTCCGAATCTCTGTCTCTCTGTGACGCGCAAAGGCGCCGAAACCGTTCAGCCGATTTTCATCAAATTTGGCACAGAATTAGTTTGTAGCATGAGGGTGTGCACCTCGAAGCGATTTTTCGAAAATTCGATTTTGTTCTCTTTATATTCCAATTTTAAGAAAACTTTGCCGAGCAAAATTATCGTAAGAGTAAATGACCAAGTTATCATATTCATGTGTATCATCAAGAGATCCAGACATCCAGACATCCTCCGGACAACCAGACAGAGAGATATTCAGCTTTATTATCTTTATCTTTATTATTATTACTAATAATAAAGCTGAAAGTCTCTCTGTCCGGAGGATGTCTGGATCTCTGTGACGCGCATAGCGCCTAGACCGTTCGGCCGATTTTCATGAAATTTGGCACAGAGTCAGTTTGTAGCATGGGGGTGTGCACCTCGAAGCGATTTTTTCGAAAATTCGATTTTGTTCTCTTTATATTCCAATTTTAAGAAAACTTTGCCGAGCAAAATTATCATAAGATGGACGAGTCAATGACCAAGTTATCATAACGTGGAACCGTAACATGGGCAAGCCAATTGGCGAGAAATTCATCATACATTATTTGTAAATATTTAGACGAACGAAAGAATTTTTTTTAATTAGTGAAAGAATTTTTTAAATATCTGCAATGGTTCCGAAGATTACCTCGAACATAGAAACACACAAAAATAAATCTCTCTCTTTATTCTTTTCAGACGGAATTTTGAAATACTTAACCAAAAGTGTTTTTATTTGACAGACAGTTTCCTATGTTAAAGAGTACCTTACAGACAAAATTTCAAGTTTATAGGCGAGAAATCAAAATAGTTATGACATGTCCAATAATCCGGACATATATTATTGGAATACATATTTCAGATAATAAAACGATGAAACGTCAAACAAACTTCTTTGTAAAACATTCTCTAAACAATAATAAAACATAATATAAGCATTTGAAATGATTAATATAAGATTATATATTTTTAAAAAAAATCAGAAAAATATAATAATAATTTGAATTTTGACATCTTGAATTCAAATTATGTTTTTCGCAATCACGAGTGTGTGTATATAGGGGTGTGTGTTTGTGTGTGGGAGGGGGTATGTGTATTGTGTGTAGGTGTTATGTGTATGTGTGTGTAGGCATGTGTGTTTGTGTGAGTAGGCATGTGTGTTTGTGTCTGTGTGCAGGCATACATGTGTGGGTAGTTGTGTGTATGTGTTTGTGTATGTGTGTGTGTGTGTGTGTTTGTGTGTGCGTATATGTGTAGTTGTGTATGTATGCGCGTGTGTAATGAGCAGACTGTAAAGAGTCAACTACGAAAAAAATCGAGTAATTTATTCAATTAATAAATGATAAGCAGCA
Source organism: Uloborus diversus (assembly GCF_026930045.1). Taxonomy (NCBI): domain Eukaryota; kingdom Metazoa; phylum Arthropoda; class Arachnida; order Araneae; family Uloboridae; genus Uloborus; species Uloborus diversus. The sequence continues at coordinate 498,847 of NW_026558329.1, read as the reverse complement.
ATTTAAAGTTCATGTCCGGTATACCGGACGCCACGTCTGAAAGGGTTATAATATTAGTATGGATATGGTTGCCATGCTGACCGCTTCCTCTCCCTTTCCACAGGGTACTGCCGGTCACAGTCCAGTTTCTGCAAGACAGTGACCGGAAATCCGGGTCTGTGCGTCCGCGGTCGCTTCTGCCGCGTCCGGTCGGTCAAGCTGGCCCGGTGCCCGGACGACCGGAAACTGTTCTGCTGCCCCTTCCCGGACAGCGAGTCGCCGGACTGGAGCCTCGAGGACCGGGACCCCATCGTCTTCCCCAACGACAGCGCCACCTGGGTGAGTTTAGGGTATTTTTTTATTTCTGGTCGGTCACTCTACTGCAGTGGGCAAGTAAAGAGCAGACACTGCAGAAATACATTGTTGAAATATTTGAAGAAACGACGAGGAAATGTGTGAATTTGAAGGGGTTTTTTTGAGCAATCACGATTGCTTATTGTTCTCACTTGGCTGTTTTTGGCGTCCTATCATTTTATTTTTCCACCGCCACCCTCCGCATCATCACCGTCGACCGGCTCCTCACGATGCTGCTCCTACACCGAAAGCCGTCACCAGGTTGCATCGATATCCTACACACACGCGCATACATACACAACTACACACAAACACACGCACATATACACACATACACATACACAAACACACATACACACACGCATACATACAGACACCTACGCATACACACACACAGACACATACACACAACTACCCACACATTGATGCCTGCACACAGACACAAACACATATGCCTACACACACATACACATACCCCTCCCCCCCCACACACATTCATACACACAACTACCCACACACTTATGCCAGCACACAGACACAAACACACATGCCTACACACAAACACACACGCCAACATACACACACTCGTGATTGCGAAAAACATAATTTGAATTCAAGATGTCAAAATTCAAATTAATTTTTCTTTTTTTTAACCGAATAATTAAACTTGTACAGTAAAACAAAAGAAGGGGAATGTGGGGGCAAAGTGAAATAAATGGTTAAGGTGACTGGGTTTCAAAGTGAACAAATTGGAAATTTAATTTGAAAATTACAGTACATAAAGAAAGAACATTCTATTTTATAATAAAACTTACATAGAAACAGTATTTTTTTATTTTTGGCAATAAATTTGTTCAAAAAAAAAAAAAAAAAAGAAATGAAAAATTCACCTTTTTTCCCATGGGGCAAATTGAAAAATGAAATATTTTTCACTATGGTCTTTAGAACTGTAAAAAAGTGTAATTAAATTGATTTTAACCCTTAAATTGTTGCAAAAGTTAAGGACTCAATGCTTTATAAAGCTAATCTTTTTGCTACTAAGCCAGTTAAGGTTTTGCCGTGATTTCAAAGGTAACAGCAGTTACCAGACTGCTCTAGCACAGGTAACATTTGGCCATTTGAGGAACTCTTTGATTAACTTTCTCAAATTGTACCAAGTGGAACAACAGAGACTTTACAGTACAGCATCTTCTCCGCTTATTGTCTTCAATAGAGATCAGCTGCTGAAAAGACCCCATTTTGTATTTGGAGGACGGATAAACACATTTATCTGATCTGATTCAGATCAGAGTGATTAGTGAGGAGAAGACTTTAGAAAAGGAAGAAGGAGACGTTAGAAGAAGAAAATGAAGAAGGCGGGTATGATTTGATTGAAATCAGAACGATTAGTATGAAGAAGACGTCAGAAAGGGAAAAAGAAGAATGAAAAGACGGATCTGATCGGATTCATATTAAAACGATTAGTAAGAGGAAGAATGAGACGTCAAAAAGTGAAGGAAGAGACGTAAAAAGAGGAAAACAGTTTTGATTTGATTCAGATCAGAACGATTAGAAAGAAGAAGAAAAGAAGACGACAGAAAAAGAAAGAGAAGACGTCAGAAGAAGAAGAAAAGAAGCCGTCAGAAAGAGAAGACGTCAGAAGAAGAAGAAAAGAAGGTGTCAGAAAGAGAAGGCGTCAGAAGAAGAAGAAAAGAATTCGTCAGAAAGAGAAGACGTCTGAAGAAGAAGAAAAGAAGGCGTCAGAAAGAGAAGACGTCAGAAAGAGGAGGAAACGTCAGAAGAAGAAGAAAACAGATCTGATTTGATTCAGATCAGAACAATTAGAAAGAAGAAGAAAAGAAGACGACAGAAAATCAAGTAGAAGAAGACGTCAGAAAGAGGAAGAAGAAGAAAACAGACCTGATTTGGTTCACATTAGAACGTTTAGAAAGAAGAAGAAAAAATGACGACAGAAAAGGAAAGAGAAGAAGACGTCAGAAAGAGGAGGAAGAAGAAAACAGATCTGATTTGATTCAGATAAGAACAATTAGAAAGAAGCAGAAAAGCAAGGAGAAGAAGACGTCAGAAAGAGGAAGAAGAAGAAAACGAACCTGATTTGGTTCACATAAGAACGTTTAGAAAGAAGAAGGAAAAAAAACGACAGAAAAGGAAAGAGAAGACGTCAGAAGAAGATGATAAAGAAGAAAACGGATCTGATCTGTAGTAAGAAGAAGTAGAGGAAGGCGTAAAAAAGAGAAGAAGAAGAAAAAGAAGACGGACTTCATCTGATTCACATCAAAAGGATTAGTTGAGAAGGGCCGTGGTAGCCCGATCGGTAGAGTGTCGGATTTGGGGCCGGAGGGTCCTGGGTTCGAACCTGGATGGTCGAAGACCCACCGCCGTCATTAAAGGGGACTGGGCGACGTTAAATATGCTCGTGGTCTCAATGTCCTCCAAGTGAAACGATACCTCTGGGGGTGCTAGTACCAGGTAGCTATTAGCTCTTGGACTAGTTCTAAATTCTCATTAACTGTTCGATCCGGTGATGGTGCTGCCATCTATCGGTATATAAAATAATTGGAGGCAAGGCACTTAGTATGCAGTCCTCGACATAAATACAGTTGTAGTCAGTTGTGACTCTGAATAGGAATAGGATTAGTTGAGAAGGAGAAGAAGACGAAATCAATAGTAGTTTGAGGAATCGCGAATGGTTATCAGAAGTATTGAGAAGAGATATAATGGATGGAGTGAAGACTTTGCATTCGTGAAATCAAGATCCCACGTCACGTGGCAGATTTTAAAGCAAAGCATTGGAAGAAATCAGATTTATTTCGCCGGTTTCACACAAAACGTGCCAACCATTCGTCATAGTTGAGTCACGTGACTTGAGGGCTTTGTGTCAGCTTTTTTATCCCCATTAAAAAAATAAAAAATAAAGAAAAAAATTTGTTTGAATTTTCACATCTTGAAATCAAATTATGTTTTTCGCAATCACGAGTGTGTATGTGTGTGTGTGTATGTAGGCATGTGTGTTTGTATTTAGGCATGAGTGTATGGGTAGTTGTGTGTTTTTGTGTGTGTGGGGGGGTATCTGTGGGTGTGTGTGTGTGTTTATGTGTCTGTATGCATGTGTGTGTATGTATGCGTGTGTGTGTAGGATATGGATACAACCTGGAGGCGGCTTTCGCTATAGGAGCAGCATCGTGAGGAGCCGGTCGACGGTGGTGCTGCAGAGGGTGCTGGCGGGAAAATAAAATCATAGGAACGCCAAAAACAGTCAAATGAAAGCAATAAACAATCGTGATTGCTCAAAAAAATAAAATTCAAATTTAAAAAAAAAAAATCTTTCTTTAATATTTATGGAATGATTTTGTTTATTAATAGATGGTGAATCAGTGAAAACAATTTCAAAACTCTAAACTGATTAATAAATGTTTTTACTTCCTTTTATAAAAAAGGAAGCATTGTATTCGCGAAAAAATTTTAACTCAAAAATCGGCCTTCATTTCCATTTTTCTCCCCCCCGAATGAATGTTGAGATTTTTTTCGACCCGACCACACGTGGATATATGCCTAGGAACCTACAGACACCCGAAATATCCATTTCGACGATCCCCGAGTTAATTACAGCGAATTTTCTCGTGACGTTCGTATGTACATATGCATGTGCGTATGTGTGTATGTATCTCGCATAACTCAAAAACAGTATGTCCTAGAAAGTTGAAATTTGGTACGTAGACTCCTAGTGGGGCCTAGTTGTGCACCGTCCTTTTGGTTGCATTCGGATGTTCCTAAGAGGGTCTTTTGTTCCTTTTTGGGAGGAAATCATTGTTAATTTCGATGTAAACTCAAGTAGTGTTATTTTGTCGGACACTTGGCGATATATCGCCAGTCTTTTAGTCGCCAAGTTTTGTCGCCAACTTGGCGACAAATTTGGTGGATGTTTTTGAGCAATCACGATTGCTTATTGCTTTCATTTGACTGTTTTTGGCGTGCTATCATTTTATTTATCACCGCCACCCTCCGCAGCATCACCGTCGACCGGCTCCTCACGATGCTGCTCCTCTAGCGAAAGCCGTCTCCAGGTTGCGCCCATGTCCTACACACACGCGCATACATACACAACTGCACACACACGCACGCACACACACATACACAAACGCATACATAAACACATACACACACGCATACATACAGACACCTACACATACACACACAAAAACATACACACACACATACACACAACTACCCACACATTCATGCCTGCACACAGACACAAACACATATGCCTACACACACACATCCCCCACACACACACATTCATACACACAACTACCCACACACTTATGCCAGCACACAGACACAAACACACATGCCTACACACACATACATATACCCCCCCCCACACACACACATACCCCCACACACAAACACACACGCCTACATACACACACTCGTGATTGCGAAAAACATAATTTGAAGTCAAGATGTCAAAATTCAAATTAATTTTTTTTTTAATTTTAACTTTGGTTTCAATTCGGCCTCTGTCGGTGATATTTAGAGAGTAAATAATTGAATCACATTAAAATTGCCAATAATGGGGGAAATGACATAAAATTGGAGTAAACGGAAGTCATGTGATTCTTAAATCAGCTCGTTTCAAAATGTATTCACACAAAATTATCATAAATTATCAAAACTATCATAAGATGGACGAGTAATTTACGAAATTATCATAACGTGGAACCGTAACATGGGCACAAGCCAAAATTGGCGAGATACGAAATTATCATAGCGTGGAACTGTAACATGGGTACAAGCCAATGGGCGAGAAAATTCACCATACATTATTTGTAAATATACAGGCGAACCAAAAAACCTTTTAATTTTTCTATCACGGGCAAAGCCGTGCGGGATAGTATTAAATAAAATCTTTTAGCTCATAAACAGAACCCTTCAGGTTCGACTGAAAAATGGTTTTTTTGGGGCTCATGGGGGGGGGGGGGGGTTCTGACCCCCCTATCCCCCCCTTGGCTACGCCACTGATTTCACCTTAAAGAAAAGAAAAAAAAAACCTCTAACCTTCAATGACCACTTCCTTCTCTCGTTCCAGAAACAGCACGACTCCTCCCTCAACGACTACGACGCCATCGTGTAATAATTTAAATTACGTATTAATTTACGTATTAATTTTGATTAAATTAATACGTAAATGATTTAGTAAATGAATGAGCGAGTAAACAAAATAAACTATTTCCATTTGCCGCGCATGTACTTGATTGAGTGTATAAAATATTAAAAATTAAAATAAGCGTAACATTAACTAAGTAGTAAATATTTTACTGAGTATTATAAGGTCTCAATTAATATTTAAAATGTTAATAACAAGAACTTTATAATTTTATAATAAAAAAGATAATCACGTGAGTTGAGGGCTTTGTGTCAGCTTTTGCACCCCAGTAAAAAAAACGAGTTAAATTCAAATGAAAAAAATCTTTCTTTAATATTTATGGAATGATTTTGTTTATTATTAAACGGTAAATCGGTGAAAAAAATTTCAAAACTCTAAACTGCTTCATTTTTTTTTTTTTTTTTTTTTTTTTCAAAATGTGTCCCGAACCCCATTGACGACCACTTCCTTCTTTCATTTCAGAAACAGCACGACTCCTCCCTCAACGACTACGACGCCATCGTGTACCCCAAAGACTCCGACGAATCAGAATACCCGGGCTCTTTCGAACGAATTCCGCGGAAACCTCCCCCGCCCACCCCCTTCCATCGCGACCCGGCGACTGCCGCGCCCTCAGAACCGACACCGGATTCGGAATCCGAACCGGAGGACGTGGAGCAGGTGTCAGTGGAGCGGGGTTCGGAAGGGAGACCGAACGCTGCCGAGAAAGACGATCCGGAGCAGTTCCTGTACGAAATCATCACCAAGCCGCCTACGACCAGAACGCCGCCGCCTACGACGACGATGAGGGCGGTGTTCAAGTAAGTTGCCTTTTCTATTCGTCAGCATTGTTACACATTTTTTTTTAACAGGTGTCATTTTTAACCCCCGTTGCAAAAAAGAAGGGGGTTATACATTTGACGTGTGTCAAACTGTCTTTTGGAATGGTAGGTTACGTTCGGAATGGTAGTTTACGTTACTGGTCGACCAATGACTAACCAGAGCGTTCTAATAGAGTCAGGAGTGCCCACAGGAGGATTATGGCGTTAGCTGCACCATCAAAATTTTTGAGAGGAATTGTTAATTTTTTTAAATTCACCAAATTAAATTTATTTATTGATTTATTAAATCTTAAATTTATTTTATTTTATTCTGTTGATATTTTATTTCATTTATTTATTTAGTTTGCGTGTGTGTGTGTATGTCCTTAAAAGTCAAAACTTTGCTAATAAAATAATAATACTAAATAATAATTAAAAATAAATAAATAAAAAATATTAAAAAAAATAAATTAGTTAAAAAAGAGAGATAAAAATAAAAAAGGAAAAGAGGGTTGAGAAAAAATGGGGGGGGGGGGCGAATTTGCGCTCTTAATCTTGGGGGGGGGGAAGGGCACCCCTGAATAGAATAACCAATTAACTGGTTGTTTCCGAAGTCGTTCTAATAGTTATACCGGTACATGCACCGGCCCTCAATTTAAGCTGGTTGATTGAACCACGTGACGTTTTTAACCAATAATAACAATTTTTACCTGCGCGGTATTCGTCTGCGCAAGTATCCAGGGATCAACCGAAAGCGTTCGATGAAGCATCGGTTGGTGAATAACCGCTGACGTCATTAGCTGTCACGTGATCAACCGACCGGTAGCGCTACGCCAACGAAACGTCATACAAACAAGTGCAAAAGAAAACGCTTTGCAATGACATACATCAAAATATCTTAAATTTTATGTATTCTTCGTATCTGTGCTATAAAAAAAATAAATAAATCAATAAATAAAAATTAGATATCAACTATCGAAAATCTCGGCTACTGAGAAGAGATAGAAGGGAAGGAGTGAAGACTGTCATTCGTGACCACAAGTCACGTGATAAACTTTATTGCGAAGCAATTTCGGAAATCAGGCTTCTTTCGCTAGTCTCTCGCAAAACGTAGGAACCATTCGTCGATGTTGAGTCACGTGATTTGGGGTCTTTGCCTCAGTTTTTGCTAAACCAATGATTGGACGTTCCCTCCATTTAAATAATCCACGATAAATAGAAAAATGTAGGAACTTAATAATAACATTTAATTTGAAAAATGAAGCAATTAACGATCATTAGTGGCGACATTCAGTCGCAAAATTTTACTATAACCCAGAATTTCTTACTTTTGAGTTATAATTTTGTCCAGGTTTCACATATGATAAAATATTCAAGTTATACATTTTAATAATTAAGTTAATTCTTTAATTTATTTCATAAAATATAGAACTATTTGTCACTTGCAGGTAACGAGCAACACATTCGATTTAAGTCACGTGCTTTTCGCGTCAATATATAAATGTATAATATCTTTCTTGAATTTCACAAAAAAGTGCTTGATAAGGTTTCTGATATTTCTTTTTTTGAAGAAGAAGAAGAGTGGTAATCCGGAGAAATTACTTTTAGTTATCAGTGGTCACTCGACATTCGCACACAATCAAAATCAATGACAAAATCAAAATCAATGAAAATCACGATCAAATACAATCATTTAATCTTTATTGTTTAGGGGTGAAGAAATGAATTTTTATTTGTCGATGCTTTCAAAGTCTTATTCATGCAGTATGAATTCAACCTCATTCTTTATGTTTTTTTTCTTCTGCAGGACAACAACTCCACCCCTCCCCACCACCACCACTGTTGCGGATCCCTTGACTTTCGCACCTTTTGATAGCGTAGACACCAACAGAGCTCTCGAACCAGGTAGCTTTCTTGCTCAAACGATCTTTTTGTTAAAAGATGAAACAATTTAAAAGATTCCGAAAATATGCAATGCATCATACTGTCCACCTCCGAGAAGTTGAGCTATGGCCGTGAGCAAGTCCATTACTATTTGACCACGGATTGTATGTAATTTGGCAATGTGCCAAGTAAAGACGATTCCATCTGAATTAGTCTAGCAGGTGAGAAGGGAAAATAACACGCGTTTTATAATGTCACTAGTGCCTTATTCATTTATTACATTCTCAGAAATAAAATAAGGGGAAACAAAAATAGTTACCATGGAAACAAAAATAAAATAAAATATTTTCATTTCGTTCAGGAACGTAAAAGCAAAATGGTAAGATCTAAACTTCGTTGTGAATAAATAAATCAATTATTTTTTGCCGCGAGAATATAGATCGAATATACTTCAGATTTAAAAAATGCTCCTGTGAACCAATTTTTCATTTTTACGAAACTAAGGCTAAATAATAGAGAGGCAAAAGTGCACATCTGAAAAAAACCAACTAACATCCCAATGAACTAATAGATACGTCTATTTCCGCCTATAAACCGGAAATTAGCCTTTCCATGTAATGGACGGTCAAACGGTACTTTCAAGGAAGCTCAATCAGTAAGAAGAGGAACGGTTAGACGCAGAATTGGGCTACTATTGCAACCTTTTTATTGGCGAAAAAATCCTGTACTGCTTGATGCTTCTTACCTGACTTATATTGTTCGCCAAATGGGCAATAACACTGCCAACTAAATCCGCACGTCCTTAAGCCGTTTCTCCTCACCCCTATTTCAACAAATGGAATCGTTTAATAGGGAAGTTGCAACCTATTAAACGTTCATATTTTGGCTATTGGATATTGTTAATGGACCCTCAAAACTAAAAAAATTCACCATCGCCGAATTTTAAAACACAGTGATTGATTTTTAGTGTATTTTTAAAAATCCACGCGCAAAAGTGCGCTTTTCTGAAACGTCACGAGCCTACGTCACAGGGCGCGAATGGGCAGCCTTCCGCCGAAGATCCCTTGTTTTCGTACGGACATTTTGAGCGCGCTGATATTTTCACTTTTTAGAAATTCGATAATCCTTTTGAACACAGTATGGAGGCCGGATTCGTTAAAGCACAATCTAAATAATCCTCCTCAAGTAACATCAATGATGATATTCGAATATTTCCGAGAGGATGAGAGGTTTAATGTTCCAGAAATGCGAAGAGTTAAATGCGAGGAGATAAGCCGTTTACGTTTCGTCTTCGAAGTCGAACACTTCCTTCGGCTTCTCCCGTATCGGAAGAGCGCATGACGTCACTTCCTATGCCATTCGACGTCACCAGAGGTTGAACTTTAAAAATTAATTTAAAAAAAATTACTTATCGTATCGCAAAAATTTTTTCACCTATGATGTTCATACATGTTACTCTATCATATAAAAATAAAATTGAAAAATCGAAAACTTCCCCATTGGTCGGGCAGCTGAGCTCAACTTGCCAGAGGTGGATAGTAAGTGTTTTGGTCCGAAAGTGAACTGATCCCCCCTTTTATTTTCAGCATTTCGTCATTTATGGTTGAATGTGAACGGTAACTGTTTGCTACATATCTTAAGTTTGCTGCAGTTCTGCTACAAGTCTTAAGAGGTTATGAAGGAATGAAGAAAGTTATGTTGCGTTTGCTGACCTCAACCGGTAGACCGGTGACTAACCGCAGCGTTCTATGAGAGCTACCGGTTAACTAGTTGCTACCGATGTCGTTCTATGAGCCTCACCGGTTGATCTACCGGTAGACCGCAATTTAAGCTGTTTGATTGGTTGATTGACCCACGTGACATTTTTGACCAATTATAAGCATTTTTCATCTGCGTGTCGTCTGTGCCATGTCTGCACAAGTAACCGGTGATCAACCGAAAGCGTTCGATGAATCATTGGTTGGCGAGCAACCGGTTAGTAACAGCTGACGTCATTAGTTGTTATGTGATCAACCGACCAGTCGAGGTCGTCGAACATAAGCAAAAGCATCGGTAGAAACACTAACCATGTCGTAACACAGCTGAATTCTTGGTCATGTTCTGGCACATGTTTTGAGGCGTGTCGACGATTTGTAAATGTTTCGTCGCAAAACGTCTAGGAGAACATGCCGCAGAATTCGGCTGTGTTATGACATGGTTGGTGTTTATACTGATGCTTATGTCTCTTAGGACTTCAAGGTTACCGTGAGTAACAAAAATTCACCCGTAAACGAGACAATGCTGAAAATAAGCGGGGGATATGTTCACTTTCGGACCATTCTGCATAATAAGTTTTCAAATACAGTAAATGCTTCATTTATTTTACTCTTAATAATGTAATTAAACTGCAAGTTACTACTCCAAGCTAGGGCAGAACTGCTAGCACAGACGTAAAATAAAAATGCTGTACTGTTTAAAAATCTCCAAGAAATTGGAACTCCATAAAGTTTTGTCCTGGGTACACCGTGTGGAGGTAGATCTACTTTGCACCCCCTGGAAGGGGCCGCCGCTTTTATGAATCACGTTCGTTCTAAACAGTTTTGACTCCATAAAGCAGCTCATTCAATAAAGCGGCTAATTCCATAAAACTGGATTTTATTCCGTTTTTGACGATTTGATTCACTAAAGCGGTTGATTCAACTAACCACTGATTCAATTAACCGGCGTCCATTGTAGCATAAGGAAAGAACAGCCAATCATGCATTAAATATCAATAGTGACTTCACGCTCATTGGAGCAACCATGAAAACGTTCTCGTTACTCTCTTTATCTGATGACTTAACACCCACAGTGACAATTTTCCTATTTTATGTGACGACCTTTCACACAATGAAGTAACTATAGTAATAGTCATCATAATTGAAAGTCATTTTCATGGTGAAATAAATAAGATCTAGTGATGGACATAATCGAGAACTTTTGATAATCGAGCACTTCGGATAATCGAGTGATTGATAAATCGAGATCTTTTCAAATCGAAAACTCGAGCGATTGGTAAGACATCTTTTAAAAGGAAGAATTCGAGCGATTGATAATCGAGATCCTTTGAAATCGAGAACTCGAGATTTGATAATCAAGAACTCGAGATGTGATAATCGAAAACTCGAGATCTCCGGAATAGAGCACTTCGCATAATTGAGTGATTGATAATCGAGATCTTTCCAAATCGAAAACTCGAGCGATTGATAAGAGATCTTTTGGAATGGAGAACTCGAGCGATTGATAATCGAGATCATTTGAAATCGAGAACTCAAGATTTGATAATCGAGAACTCGAGATGTGATAATCGAGAACTCGAGATCTCGGGAATAGAGCACTTCGCATAATTGAGTGATTGATAATCGAGATCTTTCCAAATCGAAAACTCGAGCTATTGATAAGAGATCTTTTGGAATAGAGAACTCGAGCGATTGATAATCGAGATCATTTGAAATCGAGAACTCAAGATTTGATAATCGAGAACTCGACATTTGGTAATCGAGAACTCTAGATTTGATAATCAAGAACTCAAGATGTGATAATCGAGAATTCGATATGTGATGATCGAGAACTCGAGATGTGATAGTCGAGAACTCGAGATCTCCGGAATAGAGCACTTCGCATAATTGAGTGATTGATAATCGAGATTTTTCCAAATCGAAAACTCGAGCGATTGATAAGAGATCTTTTGAAATGGAGAACTCGAGCGATTGAAAATCGAGATTATTTGAAATCGAGAACTCGAGATTTGATAATCAAGAACTCGACATTTGATAATCGAGAACTCGAGATTTGATAAAGAACTCAAGATGTGATAATCGAGAATTCGATATGTGATGATCGAGAACTAGAGATGTGACAATCGATAACTCGATATGTGATGATCGAGAACTCGAGATGTGATAATCGAGAGCTCGAGATGTGATAATCGAGAATCCGTGATAATCGAGAACTCGAGATGTGATAATCGAGAACTCGTGATAATAGAGTTCTCGAGTGATCTTGGTTAATCGAGCGATTCAATTATGATAACTCGATTATGCCCATTACTAGTAAGAGCCAACGATCATGTCTGTTGGCTTTTAAACTATGCAGAACCAATGACGTTAGCTCGATGGCGACGACGATGGTTTTGTCGCTGTCGCAATTAGTGCGAAATTCTTTATTCTTCTCCGTTCCTTAACACCACATAACATGAAGACACAATAATAAAAAACAAAAAAGCAAGTTAATTCTTTGTCACTCTCCCCTATGCTTGCAGCCACGTCCCCTTCAGCGACAAAGACTTAGTCCCGCTAGATGGCGCTGACACTTTCGGACCTAGAAAATTTATGACTTTTCTGTGCTAAACCAATGCAACTCTGATCTGCTTTGTGCATCCACCAATCAATGACAAGCTTCAAAGTTGGATTATTTTTGTTGGATGCCGCCCATTTTGACCGCTAGAGGCGCTGAACGAAATCCTGTGCATCCACCAATCAATGACAAGTTTCAAAGTTTGATAATTTTTGATTGGACGTCGCCCGTTTTAACCGCAAGAGGCACTGAAAGAAATCCTGTACATTCACCAATCAATGACAAGCTTCAAATTTGGATTATTTTTGATTGGACGTCGCCCATTTTGAGCACAAGGGGCCTGAACGGAATCCTGTGCATCCACCAATCAACAGCAACGTAATGGAAAACAGGGATTCTCTGTAGCGCCCTCTTAGTTGCCATGAGTTTCAGCGATTGTCACGGCCTGTAAGCGTAAGTGAATTTAGAGGGGGCCATGCTTTGTGGTTGTTGATTCGATGAACTTGGCTGTTCTTCTTTGTCTCTTTACTCCCCGTGACATGTTGACGAAAGTATAATTGGATGCCTTAATTTTCGTTCCCGCCCCGCAGCTTGCGGCCACGCCCCCTTCACCCCGTTCATCGCCGGAGGAACGGAGTCCAAGCCCAACCAGTGGCCATGGATGGTGAGTTTCATTTCTGTTCTTAAAATGTATAGTCATAATATAATCAATGTGTCGGGCACTGCAATTTTACTGTTTATTTATTTATTTTTCGTTCACGCCGGTTCTGATATATTGTTTGACCATCGATTACATGGAAAGGCTGATTTCTGGTTTATAGGCGGAAATGGACGTATCTATTAGTTTATAGGGGTGTTAGTTGATTTGCTACAGATGTGCACTTTTGCCTCTCTATTATTTAGCCTTAGTTCTGTAAGAATGACAATTTGCTCACAGCAACATTTTTTAAATCTAAAGTGCATTCGATGTATATTCTCACGGCAAAAATGAATTCATTTATTGATTCACAACAAAGTTGTTGAGCTTACCATTTTGCTTTTACGTTCCTGAACGAAATGGAAATATTTTCTTTTATTTTTGCTGTTTCCATGGTAACAATTTTTGTTTCCCCTTATTTTATTTTAGAGAATGCAATAAATGAATAAGGCACTAGTGACCTTACAAAACGCGTGCATCAAAAAATCCCATCGTTAATTTCCCTTCTCCCCTGCTCGATTCATTCGGATGGAATCGCCTTTATTTGGCAGATTGCCCAATTACATACAATCCGCGGTCAAACAGTACTTCAGTTACACATAACTTCTGCACATCCTGCAGACTATTCACTTATCATCGAAATATACATAACAGTAGGGGCGGACTGGCCAGCGGTCTGATGTGCCCTCCTGTCTATGCGCCCTCAAGTGAACACCTTTTTTAAAATTATTTTTATTATTTCTTTAAAGTGTTTTTATTATTTTTATTTTTTAGTGCAAGTTTCCTTGTTTTTTTTTTTTGATCAATCACGAATGCTTATTGTTCTCACTTGATTGTCCTTGGCGTTACGCTGATTTTTTCCCCCGCCTTCCTCTGCAGCACCACCGTCGGCCGGCCGCCTCATGATGCTGCTCTTCTAGCGAAAATCGTCTCCAGGTAGCGTCACTTACTTGCCTACACTTACACATACACCTACACACACACACTCACATACAAACCTACACATACACACACACAAACACATACACACACCTACACATACACACAACTATCCACACACAAACACACATGCCTACACACATGCATCTCCCCCCCACACACACAAACACAAACGCCTACATACACAAACACTCGTGATTGCGAAAAACATAATTTGAATTCCAGATGTCGAAGTTCAAATTAATTTTTATTTATTTATTCATTTTTTTAATTTTTTACCTTATTTTTTTTAACTTTTTGGTGCAACTTCGTTATTTACTTATTTTATTTATTTATTTATTTGCGCTCACAAACCTGTGCGACTTTACTTCGCTTTTTTTTTTCTTTTCTTTAAACTCGTAAACTGTGTACCAACGGTTTTTACTTTCTTCAATATCTAATATATAGAAAAAAGTATTGGATTCGTGCAAATTTTCGAATTTCGAATTTTGACGGATTCGAACGTTTTGAGGTGTGCTGAGTCCATTTCGACTATTTTTGGAAAATGTCTGTCTGTCTGTGTGTGTGTATGTATGTGTGTGTGTGTGTCACGTCTGTGTGTGACCAGTTTTTTGTGGCCGCTCTACAGCAAAAACTACCGCACGAAATCGAACGAAATTTCGTACACATATGTGCCCGTATGTGAACTTGTGCCCATTGGTTTTTGGCGCGAATTCTTCCAAGGGGGGTGGAGCAAGAGTTACGCGTGCTTGTTATTCCTCAGGAAGTAACTGGCGAAATCAAACAAAATTTCGTCCATATGTTGCCCCTAACAGGAGCAGGTGCTGATTCAATTTTGGTGTCAATAGCTCAAACGGGGGTTGAGTTATAGAACGTGTTTTGTCGTCAATTGTGACTGCTGTATCTCAAGAAATAACGAACGCAATCAAACAAAATTCTTTTGACAAGTAGCCCTTAGTGGGTATAAGAGCTGATTTTATTTTGGTGTCAACAGCTAAAAAGGGGGTAGCGCAATCGCCCATTCTTTTTTCCCATTGTGAGTGCTTATCTCAAGAAGTAATGCTACGTTCTGGTTGAAATTTGGAATATATGTGAATCCATACGTAAACAGGCTTTGGTTCAATTTTGACGCCAATCGCTCCAAGAGGTGTTTATTTATTTATTTATTTATTTATTTTGCGAATAAAAATAGCTTTATTAGTGCAACAATAAGAAAGATAAATCGTAATCGATTGTCGTCTGCGTATTTCTCGTGATTTTAATTGTATGGAAATGATCCGAAATATTATCTCAATGATTTAAAATTTTTAACTGTTGCCATCTTATGTTTGTTAATAAATAAAATATTTGCAATTAATTCAAGCAAGGCTTTTAAAGTAACTTTCAATTTTCGCTCTTTGTTTTGTTTTTACAATAATGCAGACATTGGAATGGTCGTCAAGTTTTTGCATGTGTAATTTTGTTTTTGTTGGGAATATTGCATATTGTCAAGCATGGGGAGGGATCAGAAAAAGGAAAAATATAGAAGAAAGTTTCGTGATGGCCACAACATACTAGTTTTTTTTTTTTTTTTGCACTTCTTTTTTTATTTTTTGCGCTCTTTGGAGGCCAAGATTGGCGCCCTCTTGCGGGACCCAGACCCCCCCCCCCTGCATAACAGCTGTAAAGGTTTCGGTTCAAACCATCGGTAGGATTTTCTTCGCAATAGGGAAGTTGTAACCTATTAAATGTTCATATTTTGGCTATTGGATATTGTTAATTGACCCTCAAAACTAAAAAATTCACCATTAAAACACCGTGGTTGATTTTTAATGAATTTTTAAAAATCCACGCGCAAAAGTGCGTTCTTCTGAAACGTCACGAGCCTACGTCACAGGGCGCGAATGGGCAGCCTTCCGCCGAAGATCCCTTGTTTTCGCTAGGGACATTTTGAGCGCGCTGATATTTTTGTTTTTTAGAAATTCAATAATCCTTTTGAACACACTATGGAGGCCGGATTCGTTAAAGCACAATCTAAATAATCTTCCTCATGTAACATCAATGAGGATATTCGAATATTTCCGAGAGGATGAGAGGTTTAATGTTCCAGAAACGCGAGGAGATAAGCCTTTTACGTTTCGTCTTCGAAGTCGAATGCGTGATCTTCGGCTTCTACCCTATCGGAAGAGCGCACGACGTCACTTCCTATGCCATTTGACGTCACAAGGGCTTGAACTTCAAAAATTAATTTAAAAAAAAACTACTTATCGTATCGGAAAAATTTTTTCACCTATGATGTTCATACATGTTACTCTATCATATAAAAATAAAATTGAAAAATCGAAAACTTCCCTATTGTACTGCGCCGAATATTTTAAAAGAAAGGAATGAATTTGAAACTTTTTGGTGGGGAAGTTGACAGAACAGTCCCAGTGTTATTTCGTATTGCGTTCTTTTAAGCAGCGAAGTTTTAGTTGTTGCTTTCAATCAGTTGAAGTGCGTGCTCTAGTTTTCCTGGTATTCCACTGCTTTGTCATTTACTACGTACTTTTAAATAGGAAAAAATCATCTTTGTGCAGGACATGAAACAATAAGCAAATCGAAACTTCTACAACGTGCCTCTTAGCAAGTGTCGAGATTGCGAAGGCTTGATTTTCGAGTAAGGAAATTTTTGAGAGGTCCAAGTGATCTCCCGAAACTTCCAATCGGGGAGCCCTGGATGGACTTTATTTCAAAAAATAATATTTTCGATAGTTCTGCACATATTACAATCAGGGCAGTATTTAAGTAGTTGGTTTTTTTTTTTTTTTTAAGTTCAAACCCCCTTCGAAAATTTTCAAAACTATTCCAAAAAATGCATTTTAGTGTACCTTTTTTAATGAAAAAATTATCATTTCTATTTTATAATTTGTTTATTCATTTAATTTTTAATTTTACTTTACAAATTAGAGTGTTATTGAAGAATTATACTTTTTTTTTTTTTTGAGTGAGTGTGAACATCCTTTCTTATGAAACAATTCAACGTTTTCTTTCTAATTTTGAATACCTGACGAGAACAAAAATATCAAAATTCTTTAAATTTGAAAGTGCCAAACTGTATAGTTTTAATATTTCTTATAACTGTCAAAATATATGAATTTGAAAAGTTTTTCTTCACGCTAAAATTTTTATAAAAGCATTGTTCAAAAATGACCTTGTTCAACAATGAATTAATAATTGAAGGCTTACCTACATTTAAGCATGAAATTAGTGAAAAACATCTATAATTCACTTTCTAATTACCTTGGAACATTGGGAAAAATTTTATCTAATGCAGAAAAATCGGGGGGTTCTTTTCAGTATGGAAAAATATACCAAAACGTGCTGATGTGTGCATCACATGATTTCCTTTTACTCCAATTTATTGTCATTTTCTTATTACTGACAGTTTTAATGCGATTCAATAGTTTACTCTCGAAATATCACCAACAGTGGCCAAATTGAAACCAACATTTAAAAATAAAATAAAATCGCCAAATTTGTTGCTAAGTTGGCGACAGAACTTGGCAACCAAAAGACTCGTGATATACCGCCAAGTGTCCGCCAAATTATAACACCACTTGAGTTTACATCGAAATTAACAATGATTTCCAACCAAAAAGGGGCAAAAGAGCATACGAATGCAACCAAAAAAAAGGTGCAAAACTAGACCCCACTAGGATTCTACGTATCAAATTTGAACTTTCTAGGAGTTCTGAGTTCGTTTTTGAGTTATGCGAGATACATACACACATACGCACATACATGCGTACATGCAGACGTCACGAGAAAATTCGTTGTAATTAACTCGGGGATCGTCAAAATGGATATTTCGGGTGTCTGTACGTTCCTAGGCACATATCCACGTGTGGTCGGGTTGAAAAAAAAACTCAACATTCATTTGGGGGTGAGCAAAATGGAAATGAAGGCCGATTTTTGGGTGAAAATTTTTTCGCGAATACAATACTTCCTTTTTCGTAAAAGGAAGTAACAAAGGGATTTCACATTTTTTGTGTGAATCTTCCGAATTAAATTTTTAAATCAGTGTTTATAGGGTAGACTTCTTGCTTTTATTATCTTTTACTTTTGTTCTTATTTACTACATCCTAGATTTTATGAAAGATTATAATCATGAAAACTAACGAAGTAAAAAGCTAAGATAAATTCTTAGTTTCCAATCCCACGAATGAAGTTAATAAATTTATGATGATCAAAACTTCAATTGTCCCGTTAGACACTTGATCCACTAATTCAAGTACTACTTCGATATGAGGACATGAGATGGAGACGTGTTAGAGTTTTGGTTTGGTTAGAGTTTTGGAGCTATCAACCTCGGGTTTTCGTTCAAAAGGGCACATCACGTTTTTTTAACAAAAGGCACATATCCGAAAATAAAAGGTGATATCTCCCTGATTTTTTTTTTCATGAAAATTTGTCACTCTTTGACATGATCTGCTGTGCCATTGTGCTCAATTATATGCACAGAAAATATAATAAAACTGTTTTACTCTTAGATTAATTTGCTTTTTTTTTTTTCACCTCCTGAACATTTTTGGAAAATGCATATGTTCCCTTTGATAAACTAGTCCTAATATATTAATTTTTAACACGCTTTTATTAGCTTCACCTGTATGTATGTATGTATGTATGTATGCAGCTCAAATTTCGCCCACTTCCTGCGATCGGATTCTTTTGAAATTTGGCATGCGACCTCAGACCCGATGACAATGCAATATTCTATAATCAAATTAATTAATTAACTCTTTTGATTTTTAGTTTCCTCCCATTTTAATCAATATTTTGGCATAAATCCAACAATGTGAAAAAGGAAAATTAAAAAAAATACATCGAAAAATGCTCGCAAGAATTATTTAAAAATATCTACAAAAAACCTTTCATTTTTCTGCATCGGACAAAATTTGTTCCAATGTTCTAAGATAATTAGAACATGAAATATAATTGTTTTTAAATCATTTCATGGCAAAATTTAGGTGAGCCTTCCGTTGGAAATTCATTGCTGATCAGACCATTGTTGAACAAAACTTTTATTCAAATGTATCTCTAATTTTCAAAGTAATGTAGATATGAATTCCGCACACATACATCGATGACTGAGATGGATTAGTTGGATTAGACAATTACTCCACAGGCAATTAAGCAGCGAAGTTGATTGTTTTTAGAGCTCGGCTATTACACTTTAAGGGGTACAATAGTCCTTTTTGGAGTTCGAGAGACCACGTTTCGAATGCCACCTGAGACCTTTAGTCGCTTTTTTTGGGCAAAGTTTATAAATATATATAAGATTTTGAACAATGTTGAAATGAATAATTTTTTGGGAAACAAGTTAAACTAAAAAGAAGAAAATAAAATAATAGTTTAAAAAACTAAAAAAAAAAAAAAACACGCTTTCGTAGCAAAATGAACTAAAAAGTGAAAAATAATCTTTGGATGATAGTAGTTGACCAATCAATTAATTTTAATGTAATATAAAAAAGCGTGGGGGGTTTCTTATCAGTTGTATTGAATTTCTTCCATTTGTTGTCCATGCAAAAATGTAAATGGACAGCCCCCCACGCTTTTTGTATTACATTAAAATTAAGTGATTGGTCAACTACTATCACCCAAAGATTATTTTTCACTTTTTAGTTCATTTTGCTACAAAAGCGTGTTTTTTAGTTTTTTAATTTCTTTCAAATTATTGTTTTTAAAGTCAGTGTGTTTTTGAGTGTGTTTTGAGTGTCGGTGAAATTAAGACCTTTTCCACCTGAGTTCCGAGAAATATAGGGCTCCGTCCTTTTCCGTAAAGAAAAAATAAGTTCCAAAGCTAGTTAAGAACTCCGCACAAAACATTTCGAAAAAAGAAAAAGAATTTCTAATAAAAATGCAAATGTGTTCCTTCATTTTCCCTACAAAATTCCTTTTAGATGGACTCTCTTCTTAAATCTGACGATTCCATTAAATCCCGAGCAATCTGGAAGGGGGAGGAGGGTGGGGGAGTAGGCAGGAGGAAACTCAGCAAACTTCGCGATCAATTAGGCGGGAATTAATAAGTACAGGTAGGAGAAACGAGTTGACCTTGCGATTTTACGCACGGGAGCTATTTGTTCTCTAGAAGATACAATAACAAGTTCAAGAGAAGGAGGGGGAAGTGATTGTTTATTGGAATGCTCTGTTGAAATTGAGCACGCAAATTGTTACTTTTTCCCTTCTTTTGTCACGCATTTTTTTTTTTTTTTGGTTACGAGCTATTGAATTGTATTTGCAGTTATATTTTGCAGTCGAATATGAAGTCATGATTGAAAATATCGTCTTTTCAGGGAGACAGTAGGATATCTTACTGTTATGCAGAGACTAAGATGTCTCAATTTTTTTTTAATTTAATACGCCATCCCTTTGTACACAATCAACAATGTTAAATTTAACAAATTGTGGGATGACGTATGTGAAAATTTGCAAACAACCCACATGGGTAACATTCAATATATATATATATATATATATATATATATATATATATGCATACACATATATATATATATATATATATATATATATATATATATATATATATATATATATATATATATATATATATATATATATATATATATATATATATATATATATATATATACTAGCTGCGTTGCCCGGCTTTGCCCGGCTGGCCTTGAAAATTAAAATTGCGTCAAGTGACGTATAATCAACAATCAGGCGTAAAAAATAAATTAAAAAAACATCATGATTTCCCTTCCAAACAAGAGATATTAAAATACTTTTAAGAAATTAAATCCAGAAAGATGGATTTAAAATGCGTAACCATAGAAACACAAAATAAAATAAGTTTAAGGAATTAAAATGCGAAAGAAAATGGTTAACAATTTGAATGGAATCGAGATTTCTTAAACTTGATTTAAAAAGGATTGTCACTTTTTTTCCTTTCGAGATAAGAGCTTATTTTTTGGACCATAGGTCGAGTTAGAGCTGGAGTTAAAAAGGTCACTTTTTCCAATGGCGTCAAAAAGAAAGCAGTGGGACAATTCCTTCACTTTTTATTGAGAGATTTATTGAAGAAAGTGGTGCCAAAATTTCAGCTAAGCCTAAAAAAATTCGAGCTAAAAACGCCAATAACTCCCTCTAATAAAGTTAGAGCATTGGAACAAATTGCGTAGAACGCGAAAAATTCTACCCTTTCTAACGATATGCAATATAAATATGTGCAAGCAATTTTTCACCCCCATTTTCGAGAATTTACGTGAAAATTGGGCCTAAATTGGAATGAAAAAAGAACTATTCATCGAGTTTTTTTTTCAAACAGGTCTGCAAACCTTCTCAGGACTTAAAGGAACAAACTGCGAAAATTTCAGCGAAGTCGGCTGGGTAGTTCTCGAGTTTTGCGAGTTCAAACACACAGACGCGTTTTGGAGACTTCATTTTGTACTGTGTAGAGATATGAATAAACAATCTAAATAAAATTGAAGATGCAAAACGCAAGAACATAAAAATGAAAAAGGTGAACTAGGGACCGACACTTTCTCAAGGGGAGGACTGGTCCCTAAGTTCGCAATGCCCTTTCTGTTTAGCAAGAGGGAAGGTCCCAATAACTTGCTACCCTCCCCGACATGGGGAGGGTAGTTTTTATGTTCTTGCGTTTTGCATCGTCAATTTTATTTAGATTGTTTATTCATGAATATGTTTGTACTGTTTTTTGTTTCTAGCAGCTTTGCGCTGCCATTACAGTACACTTTAGTATTTATTCTTTCATTTTTCAATGTCTTTGAATTTATATTTAAAATATGTTCTTAACCCATTAACCGCCGAAACTCGAAATCGTTATTTTTTTTTGGATAAAAATCATAAAAGTTATTATTCTGAACCGATATAATAGTAATATGCTTAAAAAAGAGCAAAAATGCACGTACTTTTACAAATATAAGGGTGTTGCGTTGACGCAACGTCAGCGGAAAAGGAGTATTAATGCTAAGTAGTTTTATCAGAAATTCTTCAGCAGTTTCAATGTTTTTTATACACAGGACATTTTTATAATCTTAGTTATGGGTCTTAAACTAGCCGAGCACTTTAGAAGAAACTGAAATTTATATAAAATAAGAACAGAAATGCATTTTAGAAATGTTAAATTTGTTTGCATACAAATTTGTTTGTTCTACAAGATGCGATAAAACATCGGAATCAAAAAAAAAAAATTAAAAATATCAACACTAGCTTTACATTCTAGAGTGTGTCTTACAGCTTGAATGAGGACCTGTTCTTCATTTTTTGGTTGATACCTATCAATTGGTTCCTGTTTTGTCCATCGCTAATCTTCTGTTTTTCGTTTTTTAGTTTTTTTACTGCGGGATTTGGAACAATTGAACTTTTTTTTACGTGGACTTCAACTTCGCCTGCATTATCGCTCGATAAAACTTCATTATCATTATTTAAAATGTTGTCATTGCCTTCTACTTCATCACTAGCTTCTGTTATTTCTGGTGGTACAACAACAATATATGTTTCTTCATTTTCATTATCATTATCATCTGAGTTTTGATCGTAAATCTGTTCCAATGCTTCTTCCAAAGTTAGATATCTTGTTCTGGGCATTTCGAAAGGAAGACACGAAAAAAAAAGCTTCCACAGTCAAAACACGCAGAATAAAAATGAAATATAGTTCTACCCTAAAGCAATTGAGAGAGACAGTCAGTCTACCCCTTTTTCGCTGACGTTGCGTCAACGCAACGCCAGTTTTTACTTCCCCCTCCTCCCCAGCAGAAGCAGTTTCTTTGAGGAATGTCCTGATAAAAAGTGACCTTGACTAAAAGTATTTCATATCTAAACCAAAACTTTTTTTTTTTTTTTTTTTTCTGACAGAAAATTGGATCACAAATTTAGTCAAAAAAACCATGTGAGAGAAACAATTTTTATCATATATATATATATATATAAATAAAAAAAGCAATTTTTTTTATTTAACATACTTTTACTAATATTCTTAAATTCAAATTAGCAATCGATAAAAAAATTAGATTTCTAGTGTAGTTTCTATGGATATTTATTATAACCGTTGCGTCAACGCAACACCAGCGGGTAATGGGTTAAAATGTATCTCATGTTGTGTGTGTGTGTATATATATATATATATATATATATATATATATATATATATATATATATATCGTGTTTCTCCTTAGGCCGCCATCTTCCAGCGCTTCCAGTCCGCACGTCCCAGCAAGTTCCTGTGCGGGGGCTCCCTCATCAACACGCGCCACATCCTGACGGCTGCGCACTGCTGCGTCTCCGGGCCCTCGGGGGTACCCCTGTGAGTATACGGTCCCTTTGGAATCTAGAAGAAAGTTCCACGAAAATCGGTCCATGGTTTCACTCTCACGATAATTCGTCGCAGGAGGTCATTCAGGAGGTCAATGTGTAGCGTGAAGAAAAGAAAATCATTGAGACGAGTGTTGCCAGTTTTTCCCCCGAATATGAACAAATTAAATTTTAGCTTTTGTTTTGAGGCTTTTTCTGAAAGTGGGGAACTTAAAATGTTTCCTTTTTTGGTTATTTTTCCGCAATCCATCGCCAAAGTTTACTGTTTTTTTTTTTTTAAATAATTTATGACTAATTTAAAGACAACGCAGTTGGCAATGAAAATAACTAATTAAAATTAATTCATTAAGTTATCGGCATGAACAGTATGGCGACGAGAAACATGTGACCCCGAATACTCCATTATCTCTTTACCAAAAAAAAAAGTGAATGTTTGTCTGTATGTCATCCATGAACTCAAAAACAACCCGGCAGATTTGGCTGAAACTTTCACCGTTTGTTATTTTTGGTACTGGGAATGTTTATGCACCAGTTCGAAAAAAATAGTTCCTTTTTTATTCCAATTTAAGTCACAATCCATTGGATAAATACGAATAAAATGCAGAAATGAATTCGCGTGAAAGATCTCATTGATAAGAAGTTAGCTGTTGCCAGTTTGAACAAATAAATTCTGTCTTTATTGTTTTATGGCTTTTCATGCAACGGGGGGATTTAAACCTTTTTCTATTTGATATTTTTAGCGATGGATTGATCTTGCAAACTGCGTGAGTACAAGTATAGTCACGGCTTCACTGGATACCTGAACCGATTATTATGAAAATTCCTATATATATGTATTTTTCCACGGAGAAGGTGCATACTATGCTCATTAAAGCCATTCGCCACCAGGTGGCACTGCAGAGTAGCCACTTCTGCCCCGTTCAACCGATTGTCATGAAAATCAGTATAATGATGGATTTTTTTGTTGGCGTAGCAACGCGCGTCGGGTACAGCTGGTAGTAAATAAAAGTAAAGTTTCAAAGAAATTCTGGAATTAAATCTATGGCGGACATGCTTCCAGGAGACCCCATACCACCTATAACCTTGAAAAATTGTACAAAATTACGTCGAGGCCCGCGGGTGTGCACCTGGGGTTTCATTTTTTAAAAATCAAATTAGTTTTTTTGTAATTAATTTTTTAAGCGCAAATTTCGCATAAATTGCCTATTATTGCCTATTAAAGGGGTGAAAATTGCTTGCACATATTAATATTATATGCCGTTGGAAAGGGTAGATAGACTTTTTCGCGATTTACGCAATTTGTTTCAATGCTCTAATTTAAATACGCGAGAGTTATTTAAATTTTTAGCTCGAACTTTTTTAGACTTAGCTAAAATTTAGACACTTCTTTCTTCATTAAATCTATCAGTAAAAAGCGAAGGAATTGTCCTACAATTTTCTTCTTGACACCACTGAAAAGAGCGGCTTTTTTTACTCCAGATCTAACTCGGTCGAAAAACTGAGCTTCTATCTCCAAAGGAAAAAAAGTTACAAGCCGTTAAAAATTAAATTCGAATAATCCTCTTCTCCATAAAAATTATTAATGTTTTATTTGACGTTGCCATAGTTATGTCTTTTGGATTCGCATGTTTCTTCTTTTCCTTATTCCTTCTCCTCTAGATCGTATTCAGGGCACTATGAGGGCCCAACGATACTTGGATAATGTGCAATCCCTTACCTTCAAGGGCTACCTAATGCAATTTTTCAGCAAGATACCACACAGTGCTCGCATCTGCCAATATGCTCTCCAAGGCACACAGATGGCCACCATACTCTCCTGACCTGTCAGCAATCGAACATGTGATTGGACGCCGTTTGCAGACTCTGTCCCTGCCTCGTTCAGAAGACGAACTGTGGCAAATGGTTGGAAAGGAATGGAGAACCATCCCTCTGGACACCATCCACACCCTTATTGATTATTCTATGCCTAGGCGTGTTTCTTCGTGTATCGCTGTCTGCGGTGGTCCTACATCCCACTGAGCCGACGCCATTCTCGCTCTGTATTCTGCCTATCATTTTGAAATTAAGATCATTTATTATTCCTCACTGTCTCTGTCTTTTTCTCAAATTTCATCCTGACCACCACTCCTTCTTGTTGTTACATTTTCAATGTCGAGCAGTATATATATATATATACAGGGTGTCCCAAAAGGTCGTTTACAAACTTAACATGCTGGTCTACCATATCATGATGAACAAGATTTCTATTCTATTCTATTCAAGAGTCACAACTGACTTCAACTATATTTATGTCGAGGACTGCATACTAAGTGCCTTGCCTCCATTATTTTATATACCGATAGATGGCAGCACCATCACCGGATCGAACAGCCAATGAGAATTTAGAACTAGTCCAGGAGCTAATAGCTACCTAGTACTAGCACCCCCAGAGGTATCGTTTCACTTGGAGGACATGGAGACCACGAGCATATTTAACGTCGCCCAGTCCCCTTTAATGACGACGGTGGGTCTTCGACCATCAAGGTTCGAACCAGGACCCTCCGGCCCCGAATCCGACACTCTACCGATCGGGCTACCACGGCCCCAAAAAGAGAGACAAAACAAATTTCAGATATTTAAAAACAAAGCAGAAATGTTGCCAACTTGAAGAAAAAAAGCGGTAAAACAAGTAAAAATGTAGTGGAACAGGAAAAATGAAACAAATAAATATATCTATCTATCAGTGTTAAGATTCATATACATATATGTATTTGGTAATACTGTAGTTTTATAAAATGTAATGTAGATGGCGCCAAATGTAGTATTTTGTAGTATTTTTTTCAGAGGAGGTGTAATATTTTTCTGCTTTAAAATTCTGGCAACCCTGATTCTATGCCTAGGCGTGTTTCTTCGTGTATCGCTGTCCGCGGTGGTCCTACATCCTACTGAGACGACGCCATTCTCGCTCTGTATTCTGCCTATCATTTTGAAATTAAGATCATTTATTATTCCTCACTGTCTCTGTCTTTTTCTCAAATTTCATCCTGACCACCACTCCTTCTTGTTGTTACATTTTCAATGTCGAGCAGTATATATATATATATATATATATATATATATATATATATATGCAGGGTGTCCCAAAAGGTCGTTTACAAACTTAACATGCTGGTCTGTCATATCATGATGAACAAGATTTCTATTCTATTCTATTCAAGAGTCACAACTGACTTCAACTGTATTTATGTCGAGGACTGCATACTAAGTGCCTTGCCTCCAATTATTTTATATACCGATAGATGGCAGCACCATCACCGGATCGAACAGTTAATGAGAATTTAGAACTAGTTCAAGAGCTAATAGCTACCTGGTACTAGCACCCCCAGAGGTATCGTTTCACTTTGAGGACATTGAGACCACGAGCCTATTTAACGTCGCCCAGTCCCCTTTAATGACGACGGTGCGTCTTCGACCAGCGAGGATCGAACTCGAGTCCCTCCGGCCCCGAGTCCAATGTCTTACCGATCAGGCTACCACGGCCCCGAACAAGATTTACATAGTAACATACGTTCGCAAGCCCAATGCTGGCGCACTACGCACACCAAGTCGGGCACTAACGGATGCAGAACATGTCGCATATTTATTACACAAGGACGATTTTACACAACATTTTAGTTTTCAAGGAAGGCTTATAGCTGTTGTTGAAATTTGCTGCCTTTAACTGTCAGACGAACGAAGTACCGACCGTCGTCATAACGATCCATTCCGACAAGATTTCTCTGATCGCTGCGTTGTCGTTGCAACGTGATTATGAGAGCTGGCAGGACTCGAATTTTAGCAACTGCTTTAAGCTTTCCTAAAAGACTAAAATGTTGTATGAAACCGTCTTTGTATAATAGACATGTGACAGGTTGTGCATCCGTTAGTGTCTGACTTTGTGTGCATGGAGTTGCGTTTGCGAACACAAGTTCCTATGTAAATCTTGTTCATCATGATATGACAGACCAGCATGCTAAGTTTGTAAACGACCTTTTGAGACACCCTGTATATCGTTTAAAGTCTCACTCGTAAGTGGCACACTAGCAAGTGTATGAAACAGAAACAAGAAACATATAAATATAATGACAGTATAAATTGAAAAACTATGCGAAGTCGAACAATATGAACTTTAGAATTTTAGAATGGGCAGTAACTGCTACGTTATTTGAGACCTAATGCAATGTTACCTAATGTCCTAACATTTTATTTTAAGATATATATATATAAAATAATAATAAAAGTGAAAAATATTGAAAAGACCACACCAAGAGCCCATAGATGCGCAACGCAGCAAAACTAAAAAGCCAAGTAAATATAAAATTAAGCAAACAGAATTACAAATATTAAACAAATTATAAATAACAAATGATGATAAATTTTTATCATCATTTGTTATTTATAATTTGTTTAATATTTGTAATTCTGTTTGCTTAATTTTATATATATATATATATATATATATTGAAAGAACTAAACCTCTGTGCAGGCCGGCCTCTTCGTTCCTGGTGCGCCTGGGCTCTGTGGCGGCAGACGATGGCGACAGCTTCTCCGTGGGCAGAGTGATCGTGCACCAGGACTTCTCGTACCAGCGCCAGTTTAACGACATCGCCCTGCTGCGGCTGACGGCCGACTTGCCCCACTACACAGACCGTGTGGCGCCCGTCTGCCTGCCTTACCCCACCCTGAGGGATGCCGACCTCGTCGACCAACAGGCCACGGTGGTGGGCTGGGGCGCCACCACGCTCGGTGAGTCCTTTCCGGGACTGTGCAGTTTTCTGTGTGATCTGTATTTTTTCTTCTTTCTTTCTTTTTTTTTTTTTTTTTTGAGCAATCACGATTGCTTATTGCTTTCATTTGACTGTTTTTGGCGTGCTATCATTTTATTTTCCCGCCAGCACCCTCCGCCGCATCACCATCGACCGGCTCCTCACGATGCTGCTCCTCTAGCGAAAGCCGTCTCCAGGTTGCATCCATGTCCTACACACACGCGCATACATACACAACTACACACACACACAAACAAGTACACTCACATACACCTACACACACATACACACACGCATACATACAGACACCTACACACCCACACATTGATGCCTGTACACAGACACAAACACATATGCCTACACACACATACACATACCCCCCCCCCACACATTCATACACACAACTACCCACACACTTATGTCAGCACACAGACACAAACACATATGCCTACACACATACCTCTTACACACAAACACACATACCCCCCACACACAAACACACATGCCTACATACACACACTCGTGATTGCGAAACACATAATTTAAATTTAAGATGTAAAAATTCAAATTAATATTTTTTTTTTTGCCCTGCTTTTGTGTTTCTGCGATGGCTGTTCGTATTTCCTTCGTCACTTTGCTACTGGCTGCGTCGCCTGGCTTTGCACGGTCTACCTTGAAAATAAAAGTTTCCTCAAGTGACGCGTGTTCAACAATCAGGCTTGAATTAAAAAAAAAAAAAACGAGCTGGTGTGTGGATCACATGACTTCTTTTTACACCAATTTAATGTTATTTCCCTATTATTGCAATTTTAATATGATTCCCTCTCGAACTCTCTAAATATCACCAACAATGGCTACATTGAAACCAGACTTTAAAAAAAAATCCGCCAAATTTGTCGCCAAGTTGGCGCCAGTTCTTGGCGACCAAAAGACTGGCGATATATCACCAAGTGTCCGCCAAATTAGAACACCATTTGAGTTTGCATCGAAATTAACAATGAATTCCCCCCCAAAAAGGTGCAAAAAACCCCTTTAGAAACACCTGATTGCAACCAAAAGGGAAGGTGCTTAACTAGACACCATGAAGAATCTAAGTACCAAATTTCAACTTTCTAGGATGTAGCGTTCTTGAGTTATGCGACATACATACACACATACGCACATACATACGTACATATAGACGTCACGAGAAAACTCGT
This sequence comes from Uloborus diversus, assembly GCF_026930045.1. Classification (NCBI taxonomy): domain Eukaryota; kingdom Metazoa; phylum Arthropoda; class Arachnida; order Araneae; family Uloboridae; genus Uloborus; species Uloborus diversus. The sequence continues at coordinate 469,409 of NW_026558329.1, read as the reverse complement.
TGTAATTAACTCGAGGAAACTTCGAAATGGATATTTCGGGCGTCGATACGTTCTTAGGTACATATGTACGTGTGGCCGGGTCGAAAAAAAAACTCGACATTCATTTGGGGGTGAGCAAAATGGAAATGAAGGCCGATTTTTGAGTGAAAATTTTTTCGCGAAATCAATACTTCCTTTTTTGTAAAAGGAAGTAAAAAGTAAAATTTTGCGGCAAGTTGCGGAGAAATAACCAAAAAGGGGACATTTTAAATCCCCCGATGACAGGAAAAGCCTCAAAACAAAAGCCAGTTCATATTCAAGAGAAAAAAGTGCCAACACACACAGATATTTTTTCTCAATGATTTTTTTTACGTTACACATTTCAGTAAAAGCATAGTTGTAGAACAGTGGTTGGAAAAACTACTTTTTTTTTGTTGCGGACTACAACTACAACTACTTTGTTACAAAGTTAACTAGCTCTACAACTACTTTTTTTTAATGTAGCGACTACAAACTACTTTTGAAATGTAGTCACTACTTCGCTACTTTTCAAAAAATAAGTATACAAAAAGCATACACAATAGGATGTCTTAAATAAATGAATGTCGATTTTTCAGGTCACAAACCTTCATACATTTTTCCTCTTAGGTCAAAACAGTTGTGAAATTTTTTGAGTAATTTTCGATAAGAATTTGTTCCCGCAAAATTTTTAAATTAAAAAAAAAATCAAAATTTTGTGTACTTCAAAAATTTTTGGAAAAAGCATGTTATTTAATGTTTTTTGATGTCCATCCAAAAATTTTCAGGGAGGGTCTACGAAGCAGTTACAGCAGTTAATATGGGATTTTAGCGAAAATTGCGAAAAAATGCCCTTTATCATTTTCTGTAACTATTGATTCATTCACGGTACTAATCTGCCAATTTGTGGATGATTTCATTAAATTTCCAAAAAAATCATACATTAAAAAAAAAAAACAATTTAAGGAAACAAAATTTCCTTGAAAATTATTCAAGTTATACACTAAATGAAAGTGCAGAACATTGTCTGTACTCTTATACAACTCTAGCTCCCGTTAGGCTTGTAGAACTCGAATTATAACATTTTAAAGCACCATTTTAAAGTTTAAAAAAGGTGCTTTTTAACGAATCTCAGAAAAAAAAACTCTTAAATTATGAGTGATTGATTTTAAAAATAGATATAAACAAATCTGTTAAGTAAAGGGTAAGAATTCTGAAAGATTTATGAAAATTTGAGATGGTCAGGTTGAGTGTCTATGAGATTGTTTAGTTGAGTGTCTTTGCGATGGTCAGGTTGAGTGTCTTTAAGATGGTTTAGTTGAATGTTTCTGAGATGCTCAGGTTGAATGTCTTTGAGATGATCAGGTTAAGTGTCTTTGAGATGGTTTAGTTGAGTGTGTTTGAAATGATATAGTTGAGTGTTTTTGAAATGGTTATGTTGAGTGTCTTTGAGTTGGTTTAATGAGTGTCTTTGAGACGGTTACGTTGAGTGTCTTTGAGATGGTTACGTTGAGTGTCTTTGGGATGGTTATGTTGAGTTTCTTTCAGATGGTTTTGTTGAGTGTCTTTGAGATGGTCAGGTTGAGTGTCTTTGATATTGTCAGGTTGAGCGTCTTTGAGGTGGTTTAGTTGAATATCTTAGAGATGGTTATGTTGAGTGTCTTTGTGATGGTTATGTTGAGTCTTTGAGATGATTATATTGAGTGTGTTTGAGATGATATAGTTGAGTGTCTTTGAGATGGTTATGTTAAGTGTATTTGAGATGGTTATGTTGAGTGTCTTTGAGATGGTTTTGTTGAGTGTCTTTGAGATGGTCAGGTTGAGTGTCTTTTAGATGGTCAGGTTGAGCGTCTTTGAGGTGGTTTAGTTGAATGTCTTAGAGATGATCAGATTGAATGTCTTTGAGATGGTCAGGTTGAGTGATTTTCAAGTTTACCTTTGAAAATAAACTGCGAATACTAACATGTTGAGCTTTCACACTTTTTCCAGAAATCTTCCTTCAACCTCTAATTTCTCTCTGCAGGTGGCGAGCGTCAACCCCTGCTTCACGAAGTGAGCGTCCCCATCGTGTCCACAGACGACTGCGCCCTCGCCTACCAACGCATCCGGGGCGCCGCCTTCCTGGCCAGGGGCGCCACCCACGTCCTCTGCGCCGGACTCAAAGAGGGCGGCAAAGACTCCTGCAAGGTGAGTAATCGCCCGGATGCATATAAGCAACTTTTACTTTGCTACAGACCATTTTGAAATTTGGAGACTGCTGATTGGTTATCGTGAAACACGTCATCCATCTTCCTTAAACAGTAAAATATCGTTTATACTGTTAAAGTTGTATTATTGTTTATATATATTTCTTTATTATTGTTTGGCAACACAAAGTAGTTTTTGAAGTTTTTTACAAATGGCGATCATCTAGTTAGTTGGAATAAAGTTTCGCTAATAATATCTTCGTCTTTTCATCTTTATAGTTCAAAGTTAACTCTGCTAAGTAGATACATAACCTTAATATGTTAAAGTCATTAGGTTATGTAAAATTTATCATATACGTCTCCAATTTAATGCTTTGTTTACATCAATACGTTGTTTTCATTAAGTCCCGATTCATTCGTATTTATTTCAATGCAAAGACGCATGTTTTATGCGTTGCGAAACATCGATTATACGTCATCTCCTTAAATTCGAAATTTCTGCTTACTTATCTTTCTTCGTTTTTATTGACAAAGGAACGATCTCTTGTATGGATGGTGAAATAAGAGGGAGGGAGGGAGGAGCTAATTTTGTTGGTAAAAACACTAGTTAAAAACACAGCTCAACGTACTTAATTCAATTAATATTGCTGTAACCATTCCGAAAAATCAGCATATCAAACGACTACGAAATATTTTTTAATTAAATGCCTGCACGTACATTTACTCACATTAGTGATACAATTACATTGATACTTGGAGATGTGCAAAGTATATTAAAGATTTAAGACATGCAGTTAAAAGTATGATTTATTTCATATAAAACTTTAACTAAAAAATTCAAGCAATGCCTTTAGTATTGAACTATTACAGACTGATTTATATTAGTTGTAAGGAAAAACTTTATTAGAACCGTACAACTGTTGCATTTTTTCATAGATTTGCATTCGTACTTGTCAAAATCAAGTCTTTTGTCAATGTTTCGATTGTACGTCGTTTTCATTTATATGTCGTTTCACGTCGGTCAGTTGAAAAGACGTACAAAAGATCCTCAACTGTAGCTTGTTTTGCCTACTCCAAATATTGCAGCACTATTTTACGATCGCTCGGGTTGGGCATGGTTGACTCAGCAGTTCAGTGGATCGATAAAACGAGTACCAAGCAGACTTGGGAATCAAACACTGGGGGGTTCCGCGTTAGGATGACCACCTAACCGGAACATCTGCCTTGCACGCCAGAACCCCTGGTCAGGAAAACTGTGTTGGGCACAGTAGGCCTTGACCCTCACGGGCTGTCGTGCCCGTTTTTTTTTATTATTATTATTATTTATTTTACGAAACGGCAAAACAGTGCTTGTTTTTTATTTATTTATTTATTTTTCTAAAAGTGCTAATATGCAGTTTTTTCCCCTTAACAATGTTTTTTTTTTATGATTCTTGTTTGCGTATTTTTTTAGCGGTTTTTACCAAAATATATAAGCTTATATAGCTGATGCGCTAGATTAACTTTTAGTACCGTATAGTATTTAAGAGTATGTAGTATTCAAATATAACAAAAACATTTTTATAATTATTGTTAAATTTGTATTGGCACAAGGTAAAAAGAATATTAAACACTTTCAAACTTGAACTACACTTAGGACATTTTTAGGGCAAAATTTGTTCACATTTGCTGGTAGAAAGAATAAATAACCGACCCATTTACATGCTTGCCAATTGGATTTTTTAAAACTATTATCTGGTGTCTGGCAATGTAAAGATTGCAAATATGAGACCCAGATAATTTGTTCACATGTGTTAGTAGAAAGAATAAATAACCGACGCATTTACACGCTAGCCAATTGGAATCTTTAAACTATTATCTGGTCTCTGGCAATGTAAAGATTGCAAATATGAGACCCGGATAATTTTACGACTACGCTCCAAAAATCCCACCTGACCTAGCAAATTACACAAAGTCCAAAAGTCCATTGAAAAGGTTCAGAAGGAAAATGTTGATCATCAATATTTCTCCAATACGGGGAATCCGGTGCATTGGAGCAAATGTGCAATGCACGTTTCGTTTTTCGTTTTTTTAAATTACTTCACTTTAAATTTTTTTGAATATTATTTCACGGTCCTCAAATCTGCGGATTCCGCTTTTTAATTGTTACCAAATACAATGAAAAATAATAGTAATAATGAAGTTAATTTTGTTACTAAAGTTAACAAACTAACTTCAAGGCTGAACTAAAACAAGCACAGTTTTGTAGATTCTGAGCATTTGAAACTTTTGAAATACAGTAAAACCTCGCTACAACGCTATCCGATACAACGATAATCCCTCTACTACGATAATATTTCATGGTCCCAGAGAACTCGCATAGGCATTAATGTTATCCTCTTCTCAATACTGCGATATTCTCTACAGCAATTAACCCCTGTAAAACGATTTTTTTTTTTTAATTTTCAACCCCCTTTATTACGATAATTTGGTTTTTAAATAATGAAAAATATCCTATGTTATCAACTTTTGCCCATTTTTTCCGTTTTTTCTGACAAGAGAAATCTTGCTGATTATTGTGTAGTTATTCCTTTTCACCACTGTAAGAATTATTAAAAATGTTACATACCCATTTTTTAACTTCAAAGTTTTAGAAAGAACAGTAGACAAATCATATTGTAACGGATTCGGTGCGACTTCTACTTTCTTGAAATGAAGACACAGTTCTTGATAAAAACACAGGAGCTTTATTTACACTATGTACAGGAAAGAGCGTCAACAACTGCTAAATGAATCATCAGCAATGAAGCAATTATCACACAACACCGTAAACTCGACTTTTACACACGTATTTACTTCCAAATACGAAAACAACACGGCGAAATGCCTCTCAATAAACAGAGCTAATACACTCTCAGAACAAATTCTCAATCGAAACTCACTTTTTATCCAGCGTAACGGCTTATATACACACCGAAAAGAGAGCTCTCAAATATTCCAAACGCTTCTGGAAAATAGTAGACCGTTATCAAATGTTATCAATGAACAAAAAGGAAATAGGGGGTCGTATACTTTAGCCATATGAAAAGGGGTTGTATATTCATTACGGGAAACTATTTACAGGTTACCTTACTACAATAATTACAATTTACAGGATTTGTAACAATATTAACAAAATGCTCAAGGAATCCAACAAAATGGTAAATATAAACAGGATTCTAGTACAACGTATTAAAAATTCCTTTTTTAAATCTATAACAATTGAATTCATTCTTAGGACATTAGAATGACAGGAAACCTGGGGACAAAATTTAAAACACGTACCTTGATTATTTAAGTAATTGAATTTAGTTCAAGGATGTTATTTTGCACCTTTAAGTATGCTTAATTTAAAACTACATATTAAGTTTGTGGAATGTTGATATAGCATCTCTACATAGTATAAAATGAAGTGTCCAAAAAGCGTCTGTGTGTTTGAACTCGCAAAACTCGAGAACTACCCGACCGATTTTGCTGAAATTTTCACAGTTTGTTCCTTTAAGTCCTGAGAAGGTTTGCAGACCAGTTCGAAAACAATTCGATGAATAGTTCTTTTTTTATTCCAATTTAGGCCCAGTTTTCACATAAATTCCCGAATATGGGGGTGAAAAATGACTCACAATTAGTAATATTATATATCGTTGGAAAGGGAAGAATTTTCCGCGTTCTACGCAATTTGTTCCAACGCTCTAATTTAATTGCGGCGGGAGTTTATGTTTTTAGCTCGAATTTGTTTAGGCTTAGCTGAAATTTAGGCACTACTTTCTTCATTAAATCCATCAATAAAAAGTAAAGGAATTGTCCCACAATTTTTTTTTTTTTTTTTTTGACAGCATTGGAAAGAGTTGTTTTTTTTACTCCAGATCTAACTCGACCTAAGGTCGAAAGTTTAACCCTCTATCTCCATTAGAAAAAAGTAACAAGCGAATTAAATGAAGTTCAAAAATCTGTTCTCTATTCAAGTTTTTAACCATTTTATTTTGCTTTTCCACGGTAACGCTTTTTGAATTCATTGCTTATTTCCATCTTTCTCATTTTCAATTCTGAAACTTATTTTATTTTGTGTTTCCATGGTTACACCTTTTAAATCCATCTTTCTCATTTTATTTTAATTTCTTAAAAGTATTTTAGTATCTGTCGTCATTGTTTCGCGAGAAAATTTTGCATGATGGTTTTTTTTCTTCTTTCATTTAATCCTGGTTATTGAAGATACTTCACTTGACACAATGGTTTTTTTCATGGTAGACCGAACAAAGCCGGGCAATGCAGCTAGTTTTAAAATAATTTAAGTATATTTGAGAAACGAATGGGGACACACCGAAAGAGTGACTTTCTGATTACTTAAAAAATTTTGTAGGAAAAAATGAAATAGTTATCGTTTTAATAGGAATGGTATAAGATCGGAAAATTTATTTCTAACTATTAAAAAAAATCTAGGCCAAACAATCCTTGTGTTAGGATTTTGGAGAATACCCAGATACAATTATACCTAGGTAGTGCATATACTGTAAGATTAAGGGGATGCAATACCGAAACTAGTATGTTGTGGCCATCACGAAACTTTCTTCTATATTTTTCTTTTTTTTTCTGATCCTTTCCCATGCTTGACGAGGAAGCAATATTCCCAACAAAAACAAAATTACACATGCGAAAACTGAAAGTTATTTTAAAAGCCTTGCTTGAATTAATTACAAATATTTAATTTGTTAACAAACATAAGGTGGCAACAGTTAAAAATTTTAAATCATTGAGATAATATTTCCGATCATTTCCACACAATTAAAATCACGAGAAAAACGCAGACGACAATCTGTTACGATTTATCTTTCTTATGGTTGCATTAATAAAGCTATTTTTATTCGCAAAAAAAATCAACACCTCTTGGAGCGATTGGAGTCAAAATTGAACCAAAGCCTGTTTACATATGGATTCACATATATTCCAAATTTCAACCAGAACGTAGCATTACTTCTTGAGATAGGGCACTCACAATGGAAAAAAAGAACGGGCGATTGCGCTACCCCCTTTTCAGCTGTTGACACCAAAATAAAATCAGCTCTTATACCCTTTAAGGGCTACTTGCCGATAAATTTTTCTTTCATTCCGTTCATTATTTCTTGAGATACAGCAGTCACAATTGACGACAAAAAACGTTCTATAGCTCAACCCCCGTTTGAGTTATTGACACCAAAATTGAATCAGCACCTGTTCCTGTTAATGGCAACATATGGACCAAATTTTGTTTGATTCCGCCAGTTACTTCCTGAGGAATAGCAAGCACGCGTAACTCAAAAAACGTCCATTGCTCCACCCCCCTTAGAGGAATTCGCGCCAAAAACCAATGGGTACAAGTTCATATCGGGGCACATATGTGTACCAAATTTCGTTCGATTTCATGCGGTAGTTTTTGCTGTAGAGCGGCCACAAAAAACTGGTCACACACAGACGTGACACACACACATACACACACACACATACACACACACAGACAGACAGACATTTTCCAAAAATAGTCGAAATGGACTCAGCATACCTGAAAACGCTCGAATCCGTCAAAATTCGAAATTCGAAAATTTGGACGAATCCAATACTTTCTTCTATATATTAGATATAGAAGAAAGTAAAAATGTGAAATTTTCTTTAAATTGTCGATTTTTAAATTTTAGTCTTAAAATGATCCTTCAACTGTTTTATTTGTATGTTCTAAATCTTATTCTGAAATATTAAAAGGGAAAAAAGTTAGAACCGATTTCGTAACATCATGTCTGCTGTAGTTCACATCCATTGAAAACTTTAAATGCGTTTTTCTCAGTTTCTAGGGTCTGGTGGGGTAAAGTGGTCATAAAATCGAATGTTTTCAACTTAGGTAGATAATAAATGCAACAAATTCTTTAAACACTTCAACTTTTTTTGTTGTTATTTTACATTGCATTATTAAAGAACACGGTACATTGCATTTCAGGAAAAAAATATTGAATTTAAGTAGTTTTATAGAACTTTCTTTTCCCTATGTTTTTATGACCACTTTCCCCCATGGGGTGGGGGAAAGTGGTCATAGCATGGGGTAAAGTGGTCATAGTTAAAAATAGTAGCAAAACCATTATAAAAAACCCTAATACTTGTATATTTCAGTTGTTTTTATAATTACAAGTATATTCACGAGTACATGTGTACACGAATATATACGTGTTGTGTTATACACGAGTAAACACGTTCCTATATGAGTAGATACATGTATACATCAGATACATTCATGCACGTGCCTACTCAAGTATATACGTATAAATACGAGTATATAAGCATGTATACTTGATTACCTACAGGAGTCTATACGTGTCTACATGAGTACATACGTATCACATGTATATACGTGTCACGTATATGTACGTGTCACGTGTATATACGAGTATATACGCGTATAAACGAACATCATATGCGCGTATGCACTTGTATCTCGAGAAAATACGTGCATACTTGAGTATATATGTGTATATTAGAAGTATATACGCATATATAAGTGTACGTACATACATATACGGGTGTACACGAGTTAATTCGTGGATACATCCAGTGCGTCTGTGTGTCTACTCACGTATATATAATATGGAAGCACGAGTATATACACATGTACACGTGTACACACGATTATATACCTGTATAGACGTATATACGTACATTATCGTGTATACACCAGTATATGTATGTGTACACGAGAATATACGCTTATATACATGTCGGCCTACAGAGTGAATCTAAGCTCTTGGGCAAAAATCAAAGGGGTGTGAGAGGGGAGGATAGAAAGATAAGAGGAAGAAAGATAAGAAGCAAAGAATCATAAGGAAGTTATAATCACTGACGGGCTACATGCACACAAAGCCAGGAGGCAAAGCAGGGCACAAATTTGTTGCACACAGATGATTTTACCTAACATTTTAGTTTTTAAGAAATATTTAGAGCAGTTGTTGAAAGTTACTGTCCGTAGTAGCTCTAATACACGCATCGCAACAAAGGCGCAGCGGCTGATGAAAATTTTTCAAAAGTCTCGTTTTTGCAACAGAGAGGGATCTGTAAATGCGACGCATGATGTTTTTCAGCTAAAGGCCGTAAATTTCATCAATCGGTTTAAAACTTTCTTAAGTCCTAAAATGTTGTGTAAAATTGCATTTGTGTAATATATATATATATATATATATATATATATATATATATATATATATATATATATATATATATATATATATATATATATATATATATATACATACATACATACATACATACATACATACATACATACATACATATATATATATATATATATATATATATATAGAAATTTGTGACTTTTTTTGCATCCATCAATTTCTCACTTTGCGTGCATGTAGCGCGTCAGCATTGTGTTTGTGACCATATGTTCCTTATTAACTCTTGCTTCTTCTCATCTCCTCTAACACCTTTTATTAATTTGCTCAAGAATGCAAACTCAACCTGTACACTTTTATATCATACGCTTGTATGTAAGTGTCTACTCGAGTACGTACGCGTATATACCTGAGTATATAAGTGTTCTTATATATACGAGTATAAGCGAGCATATACGTGTATAGTAGAATGTATAGCTGTGTGGATAAAAAATATTTGCAGATATCCATATATGTATTTATTGGCGCATTTATGTGAATACGTCTATGTACATGTCTACACGAGTATATATGCGTATATATATACGCATATACTCGTATATTTAACCCTGTTTACTGTAAAAACAATACATATTGAGTAAAATTAATATTTAATTTGTATCTGCCTTATACCTAAAGATTAAGTGACATTAGAAGAACAATATTCGTTAAGCCTAATATTATGACCACTTTACCCCATCTTACTTAAATTGTTCTAAAAAATTATCTAAAATAGATTCAGCTAACTGCTAATGAGTAAGAGTTCTTGAGAAATGTAGGAAGCTTCTTGTACAGTCAATCTGCTCCTAATTCTAACAAACAAAATTTCCCAAGGATGTTAAAATAGGTGTTTAGATTTTAAAATTTTTCATGTTCACTCAAAATATTTTTTTTTACCAAATAAAATTTTTCCAGTTGTAAAATTTTGTATTCAAAATGTAGTTTCTAACTGCTTTACTCTAAAATAAAAGTTTCACATTCATTCGAACGTTTATTTCCAAGTTATAGCCATTTATTTGACGTATGACCACTTTACCCCATTGACCACTTTCCCCCACCAGACCCTAATTTTCACATGTTTTGGTGTATTTAAAGTGCAAAGGCTTTTTTTGTATTTAAGATAGCAATTTGAAATTTTTTGCACATGTTTATAAGTATTTGCCTCACATAATAGGGGATTTTTGAAACTCTAAGTGAAGCATTTTTTTTTTAAATCAAACTTTAAGGGATCTAAGGACCTTTAAACTTCAAAATTTTCGATTTTCTGGAAAAAATATATGTTATGCACAGTTTAATTCTGAACAATTTGATACCTTATTTATTACTATACGCCAAAAACTTTTCGAGTTATTGTAAAAATGCCTAAACTTTCTCCTTAGAGATTTATGTTAACAGTAGCTGTTTAAGCCTCTTTTTCTCAGGTGCCGGTTTCTTCGGTTTTCTCAATTTGCGCGCATGATATCTCAGAAAGTTTCTTATATATGTCCGTAAAACTTTTAATGTATGTTTATCTGGTTCATATTTATGACCTGAACCTAAATTTTTTTTATTTTTTTAAAATTATTTATTTATTTTTTTGAAATTTGGTAAGTTAATATCGAAAATTTCCAAAATTTTGGGTAAAAAATATTTACTTTTAAATATTAACTTTAATTTTTTAGTTGAAATTTAGGTTCAGATCGTTAAGATGTATCAGACAAACATGCATGAAACGTTTTACGGAAATATATTACAAACTTTCTGAAATATCATGCGCGCGAAACGAGAAAACCGAAGAAATCGGCACCTGAGAAAAAGAGGCTTAAACAGCTGCTGTTAACATAAATCTCTACGGGGAAAGTTTACGCATTTTTACAATAACTCGAAAAGGTTTTGGCGTATGGTAATAAATAAGGTATCAAATTGTTCAGAATAAAATTATGCATAACATATGTTTTTTCCAGAAAATCGAAAATTCTGAAGATTAAAGGTCCTTAGATCCCTTAAAATAAGAGATTTTTACCAATGTTTTAGACATACTATATAAAAAAAATCATAAATATTTTTCAATAGCTCTGATTTTTTTTTAAAAAATACCTAGTTTTATGTAAAAGTGTTTGAATAGTGTTTTAAAAAAAAGAATGGATTCGATACGACAAAAATTGTAGAAGGAAATAGCTTTTTAAAATTTTTTTCAAAAATTTAAAAAATTTAAATTTTTTAATAAATAATGAATTAACACGGCTTTTTTTGCTAAAATGTTTTATTATACTAAATCATAAACATAAAATAATAAAAGGTTTTGAGTTAAAATGAATATAATTTTTTTTTTGATGTTTGGTACTGCATCCCTTACTGAAAAAAAAAAAAAAAAAACGATTGTATTCCCAAAATATGTAGGCCCTCGATATAACAATATATCCCTCTACAACAATATATTTCTTTGTCCCCAAAATATCGTTGTAGCGAGGCTTTACTCTAAATGGTTTTTGAGGCTAGGTTCTTCGAAACGGATCATTTTTCCGTTACTGATTGAGCCAATAAATAAATAAATCATGGTACGCAATATTCAATAGGGAAGTTTTCAATTTTTCAATTTTATTTTTATATGATAGAGTAACATGTATGAACATCATAGGTGAAACAATTTTTGCGATACGATAAGTGGTTTTTTTAAATTAATTTTTAAAGTTCAAGCTTCTGTGACGTCAAATGGCATAGGAAGTGACGTCATGCCCTCTTCCGATAGGGGAGAAGCCGAAGGTCACGCATTCGACTTCGAAGACGAAACGTAAAAGGCTATCTCCTCGCATTTAACTCCTCGCGTTTCTGGAACATTAAACCTCTCATCATCTCGGAAATATTCGAATAAAATCATTGATGTTACACGAGGAAGATTATTTAGATTGTGCTTTAACGAATCCGGTCTCCATAGTGTGTTCAAAAGGATGATTGAATTCCTAAAAAATAGAAATATCAGCGCGCTCAAAATGTCCGTTGCGAAAACAAGGGATCTTCGGCGGAAGGCTGCCCATTCGCGCCCCGTGACGTAGGCTCGTGACGTTTCAGAAGCGCACACTTTTGCGCGTGGATTTTAAAAATTCATTAAAAATCAACCACGGTGTTTTAAAATTTGGCAATGGTGAATTTTTTAGTTTTGAGGGTCAATTAACAATATCCAATAGCCAAAATATGAACATTTAATAGGTTGCAACTTCCCTATTCAGAGAAATATTGAACAATGTAAAATTTCTAATAATGCGATGATTACTCGACTCTGTGCTACGCTTCCCTCTACTCACCATTCTCTCCGAGATGAAATGAACTCCTTCGAGGTCATGCTTCATTTCATCGTGTGCTTTTCTGTTTCAGAGTGATTCCGGCGGGCCACTCATGATCCCCTTGGGCAGCAGCACGGACCGCTGGACGGTGGTGGGCGTGGTCTCCTTCGGCTACAGGTGTGCGGAACCCGGGTTCCCCGGCGTCTACACCCGGGTCACGCACTACCTCGAGTGGATCTATTCGAACACTCACTAGTGAAAGACTGAACCCAAAAGACATTGAGTGGAGCTCCACCTGGTGGTGGAATTCGAAAGCAGCTCAGGACATCAGGACCGTACCCGTGCTCCCATCATGCTTCACGGCCGAATGACGGAAGCATCGTGGGATATGGACTTCCAGCACACTGCTTCGCTATCTATGTACTTAGAATTGGCGTGTCAAGGACAAATTATTTTTCCGCTCTTTACCCTTTTCCCCATCTGGTTGTCATGGTTACGGCACTGTGAAGAACTTCTCCACGTTACTTCTGCAAGGCAAAAAAATTACTGTCTATTCTTCCAGTAGTAATATTTAAAAGTTTGTTTCAGATTGATTGGCAAAAAACAATTTTGAAATTTAAAATAAAAAAAAATGACAAAGATATAACTATTAAATGCTCAAATATTTTGAAAGATGTTTGAGCAAAAAAAAAAGTTTTCAAATTATTTTTGAGACGCATTTTGTAAAAATGACGGGAAACATCTATATCCTTAATCTTGCAAGAAATAAAATGATTTAAAACAGGAAAATTTGGAGATTTGAAGTGCTAACGCTATATTTCGAAGAAATTCCTGAAATGCAGTGGAAAAAAAAAAAACAATAGTGACACTGTTATTTCTATTACAGTTTCTATGGAACCGACGCAGGAAACGTGTCCTTGACGCGCCTATTCTAAAGAAACAAACTATGAGTTTGCTGTATAAGTATCTGCTGGCTGTGTGAAAACAAGAAAAGATCTGTTAAAACTATTGTACTTCAAATTTTATATGTTCTACAAAATAATGAATATATTAATGAATATATTTTATCAAAATGTTTTAAAACTCTTTTCTCTATAGATAAACGATAGCGTTAAAAATAGATTAAATGTGGTAGTTTGGTATTTTTTCAATTTTAAACTGTTTTCAGTCGACATGCTCGGAGATATTCATTTATCTTCGTGGAGGTTAATGTTTGTTCATTATCATTGTGGTACTGCAGTCTTCAGCCCTGGCAGATATCAAACCTTCTCTTTACGATTATCTCTACATAGTACAAAATGGAGTCCCCAAAAAGCGTCTGTGTGTTTGAACTCGCAAAACTCTAGAACTACCCGGCCGATTGCGCTGAAATTTTCACCGTTTGTTCCCTTAAGTCCTGAAAAGGTTTGCAGACCAGTTCGAATAAAATTCGATGAATAGTTCTTTTTTTATTCCAATTTACGTCCCATTTACACATAAATTCTCAAATATGGGGGTGAAAAATTACTTGCACATATTAATATTACATATCGTTAGAAAGGGTAGAATTTTCTGCGTTCTACGTAATTTGTTTCACAGCTCTAACTTTATTGCGGCTGGAGTTATTTGCGTTTTTAGCTTGAATTTTTTTAGGCTTAGCTGAAATTTAGGCACTACTTTCCTCATTAAATAAATCAATAAAAAGTGAAGGAATTGCCTCACAGCTTCTTTTTGACGCCATTCGAAAGAGCGACTTTTTTTACTTCAGATCTAACTCGACCAATGATCGAAAAAATAAACTTTTATCTCGAAAGGAAAAAAAGTTACAAGCCTTTTTAAATCAAGTTTAAGAAATCTCGATTCCATTCAAATTGTGAACCATTTTCTTTCGCATTTCAATTCCTTAAACTTATTTTATTTTGTGTTTCCATGGTTACGCATTTTAAATCCATCTCTCTGGATTTAATTTCTTAAAAGTATTTTAATATCTGTCGTCATTGTTTGGAGGGGAAATCATGATGTTTTTTTTTATTTATTTTTTACGCCTGATTGTTGAATATACATCACTTGACACAATTTTTATTTTCAAGGTGGACCGGGCAAAACCGCGCAACGCAGCTAGTGTTATATAATTAAAAACTGAGCGTATCTATGTATGTCCAAGCTTCTTCTCCCGAACGCCAGAGAACTGACCATCGAACCAGGTATCAATAGATTCGTCATTTTTCCGTCTTTATGTTTGGCTATTTAACAGGATCCTCCGATAATAATTAGCGGGGCTATCAATTAAAAACTATTAATTAGGACACTTAGATTTCGACATAAAATCCCTATTTTTCGAAGGCTTTCCTCCATTCAAATTATGATTCAGTGCATCATCTCAACTTTCCGTAACAATGCTTCTATTGAAATTTGTAGCGTGAAGAAAATCATTGAGAAGAAAGATCTGTTGCCATTTTGTTTTCTCGATTTTGAACAAACAAAATTCTGGCTTTTGTTTTGAGGCTTTTCCTGTCATCGGAGGACTTAAAATGTTTCCTTTTTGGTTATTTTTCCGAAGCCTGCCGTACTGATTTTCTTTTTTTGAGCAATCACGATTGCTCATTGTTCTCACTTGACTGTTTTGATGTGCAATGATTTTATTTTCTCCCCAGCACCCTCTGCAGCATTACCGCTCCTCACGATGCTGCTCCTATAGCGAGAACCGTCTCCAGGTTGCGTCCATATCCTACACACACGCGCATACGTACACAACTACACACACACGCGCGCGCACACATACATACACCTACACACACATGCACAAACACATACACACACACACAAACACACACTCAAACACATACATACACACACACGCATACATACAGACACCTACACATACACACACACTCATGCCTACACACAACTACCCACACATACATCACACTCATGCCTACACACACATACACATACCCACCTACACACAAACACACATACCCTCTACACACAAACAAACATACCCCCTACACACAAACACACATACCACCTACACACACACACGCGCACAAACACACACATAAACACACACGCACACACACACACATAAACACACACGCCTACATACACACACACACATACACACACTCGTGATTGCGTAAAACATAATTTGAATTCAAGAGGTCAAAATTCAAATTATCTTTTTTTCTTTCTTTCTTTCTTTTTTTTTTTTTTTTTGTTCAAGCGCGATTGTTGAACACGCGTCACTTGTCATAACTTTCATTTTCGAGATGGACCGTGCAAAGCCGGGTGACGCAGCTGGTTGACTATTACTTTCTGTTTGTCACCGTTATCTTGTAATTGAGTAATCTCTAAGAATATGCGTAGCTCCTAAACATTTTAAACACATTCTAAGTAACTGAAGATGAAGCATGGTTTTACTACTGGGTTCTACAAGTTCTGTTAGCAGTGGGGGGGACATGTTCCGTTAGCAGTGGCGGCGATTCGGAGGGGTGGGGCAAGGGGGACAACTGCTCCCGCACTTTTTTCATCATCAAGGATTGCCTCAACCTTAAGATTTTAATTTCAAAACATTCTGGAGGAAATTGCTCGAACACACCAAATATATTTTTTTTAATTTCAGTTTTAAAACTTCAATTTTGAAAATTTTCAGGGGGGGGGGGGGAATCCCCAAGCGCATACTCCTTTAAATTCAAAGATGACATAAATTTGAGTTATAAAGACTCCAGTTTGAGAAAAAAAATCAGGAAGAGAATCTCCTTAGATAGCGTAAAACTGCATTTTTAGGACTCCAATTTAGAAAAAAAATCCGAAGATCTTTTTCTGAAGTCCCCAAACTTCGTTCATGACTAAATTCTTAGGATTTCATCAGTTCAAAAATAAATAAATAAATAAAAAAATAAATAAAATAATAAATAATAATAATAATAAGAGTAATAAAAATAAATAAATAAAATAATGCTGGGAGAACGATCGAACCTTTTGTTCCTCCTTAAGTCAATAAAAGAAAAGTGTGAAATAACGTTTTAAACTTTGCAAAATTTCTGGGAGAGAACCCCAAACCCCTTGCTCCAAGTTTGCTAAAGATGGCTTTAACTTGCGTTTTTAAGACATCAGTTTAAGATTTTTTTTTTTTTTTTTGAGCAATCACGATTGCTTATTGCTTTCATTTGACTGTTTTGATGTCCTATCATTTTATTTTCCCGCCTCCACCCTCCGCAGCATCACCGTCGACCGGCTCCTCACGATGCTGCTCCTCTAGCGAAAGCCGTCTCCAGGTTGCATCCATGTCCTACACACACGCGCATACACACACATTTACACACACACGCTTACACATACATACACACACACTCACGCATACATAAGACACCTACACATACATACACACTTTCAAACACATACACACAACTACCCACACATTCATGCCTGCACACAGACACAAACACGTATGCCTCCACACACATACACATACCCCCCCCCCACACACACAACTACCCACACTTATGCCTGCACATAGACACAAACACACATGCCTACACACATGCATAAGACACCTACACATACATACACACTTACAAACACATACACACAACTACCCACACATTCATGCCTGCACACAGACACAAACACATATGCCTCCACACACATACACATACCCCTCCCCCACACACATTCATACACACAACTACCCACACTTATGCCTGCACATAGACACAAACACACATGCCTACACACATACACATACCTCTGCACACAAATACGCATACCCCCCACACACAAACACACACGCCTACATACACATACACATACCTGTACACACAAGCACACATACCCCCACACACAAACACACATGCCTACACTCATACACATACCTCTACACACAAGTACACATACCCCCACACACAAACACACACGCCTACATACACATACACATACCTCTACACACAAGCACACATACCTCCACACACAAACACACACGCCTACATACACACACTCGTGATTGCGAAAAACATAATTTGAATTCAAGATGTCAAAATTCAAATTAATTTTCTTTTTTTTTTTTTTTGCCAAGAAGAACCTTCCTTACCTGACGTAAAGGAGACATATCTCAATTGTTAAGAAATAATAATTTTAACCGTTAAAAAAATTATCTACATGGCCATTCCTCTGAAAACAGTCATTTTGTAGCTCACGTGACGGTTCCTATCTATATATATATAAATGAATGTTTGTCTGTATGTCATCCATGAACTCAAAAACTACCCGGCAGATTTGGCTGAAACGTTCACCGTTTGTTATTTTTGGTACTGGGAATGTTTAGAGACCAGTTCGAAAAAAATAGTTCCTTTTTTATTCCAATTTGAGTCACAATCCATTGGATAAATACGAATAAAATGCAGGAATGAATTCGCGTGAAAGATCTCATTGATAAGAAGTGAGCTGTTGCCAGTTTGAACAAATAAATTCTTTCTTTATTGTTTTATGGCTTTTCATGCAACGGGGGGATTTAAACCTTTTTCTATTTGATATTTTTAG
This sequence comes from Uloborus diversus, assembly GCF_026930045.1. Taxonomy (NCBI): domain Eukaryota; kingdom Metazoa; phylum Arthropoda; class Arachnida; order Araneae; family Uloboridae; genus Uloborus; species Uloborus diversus. Next base: position 451,250 of record NW_026558329.1, on the reverse strand, counting down.
CGATGGATTGATCGTGCAAACTGCGTGAGTACAAAATTTGAGGCTTCACTGGATACCTGGACCGATTATTATGAAAATGGCTGTATATATATGTATTTTTCCACGGAGAAGGTGCATCATAGGCTCATTGAAGCCACTCGCCACCAGGTGGCACAGCAGAGTAGCCACTTCTGCCCCGTTCAACCGATTGTCATGAAAATCAGTATAATGATGTATTTTTTTTGTTGGCGTAGCAACGCGCGTCGGGTACAGCTAGTATTTCATAAAAAAAGAAGTAATTTTAAAAAGGAATGACGAAATTTTTCGCTTAAGAAATCACACATACGCTTCCTCTTTAGCAACAAAATTTTGTGCGTTACCCCTTTTCACTTATTTATTTTTAATCAAATGTATGAAGCGTCACGTGCGGGACAAATTCAACATTTTCCGTGGAATGGCCCAATAAATTGTCGCCAAGGATTTGCCAAATTATAAAACTGCTTGAGTTTACATTGATAGTAACAACGATTTCCCCCCAAAAGGTTGTAAAAGACCCCCTTAGGAACATCCGGATGCAACCAAAAGGAGAGGTGCACAACTAGATCACGCTAGGAGTCTATGTACCAAATTACAACTTTCTAGAACATACCGTTTTTTAGTTATGCGAGATACATACGTACATACATACGTGCATACAGACGTCACGAGAAAGTTGTAATTAATACTCGTCGTAATTAATTCAGGGATTGTCAAAATGAATATTTCGATACGTTCCTGGGCATATATCCACGTGTGGTCGGGTTGAAAAAAAAAACTCAACATTCATTCGGGGGTGAGAAAAATGGAAATAAAGGCCGATTTTTGAGTGAAAATTTTTTCGCGAATACAATACTTCCTTTTTTGTAAAAGGAAGCAAGAAGGAATATCAGGTAATTCGCAACTCCAATGAACTATAGGGGGCGCTGCAGCCAATGTCCAATGGCGGATGAAAAAGGTAAAACAACCGCATGCCGTAACTTATAACTTGCTTTGATGCTTAGTGAATGACAGTCATTTTTCATCGAGTTTGTGGGAAGCTTTCTTTTCTATTCCTCTGAAATTAGATTACACCACAAACTGTCTGAAGTCTGTAATTTACCCCAAAGAAACCACGTGAAACGGAATGTTTTACCTTTTTCTTCAGTATTGTTAATCACCGCAAGGTAGCGTATTCGAGCTCTGGAGTTGCGAATACCCACCTCCTCAAACTTTTAAACTTTTGTTTGCAGCGAGTTGTTTAAAGATGTTTCTTGAAATTTTGCGTTAACTTCCAAGTTACAATTAGAAAAAAATATAAAAAATTCATTATTATTGTTAGTAAATTATTTTCAGAATGTTGCACTATATATCAAAGAAAACCCAGAGGTTCCGTGAAAAAAAGTGAGCATAAACCTTGCGTTCGACGAAACTCACCGATCGACCGGTAAGTAACCGGTTACTAACCGCAGCGTTCCGTGATCAACCGGTTACCGCACCGGTTACCATTCTAAGCAGTTGACTGGTTGATTGAAGCACGTGATCATTAGCTGTCACGTGATTAACTAACCGGTCGCTACCGGTCGTGCTCGTCGGACGTAAGCAAAAAGAAATTAAGAAACGCTGTTATCCTATTCCGAGTCACAACTGACTACAACTGTATTTATGTCGAGGACTGCATACTAAGTGCCTTGCCTCCATTATTTTATATACCGATAGATGGCAGCACCATCACCGGATCGAACAGTTAATGAGAATTTAGAACTAGTTCAAGAGCTAATAGCTGCCTGGTGCAAGCACCCCCGAGAGGTATCGTTTCACTTGGAGGACATGGAGACCACGAGCCTATTTAACGTCGCCCAGTCCCCTTTAATGACGACGGTGGGTCTTCGACCATCGAGGTTCGAACTCAGGACCCTCCGGTCCCGAATCATTTATTTTGAAAATTACAGTACATAAAGAAATAACATTCTATTTTATGACAAAACTTGCATTGAAACATTTTTACTTCTTTTTACAAAAAAGGAAGTATTGTATTGGCGAAAAAATTTTCACTCAAAAATCGACCTTCATTTCCATTTTGCTCACCCCCGAATGAATGTTGAGTTTTTTTTTTTTTTTTCTCGACTCGACCACACATGGCTAAGTGCCTAAGAATGTATAGACACGCGAAATATCCATTTTGACGATTCCCGAGTTAATTACGACAAGGTTTCTCGTGACCTCTGTGTGTGCGTATGTATGTCGCAAAACTCAAGAACGGTATATCCTAGAAAGTTGAAATTTGGTACGTAGACTCCTAGTGGGGTCTAGTTGTGCACCTCCCCTTTTGGGTTCAATTGGGTGTTTCTAAAGGGGTCTTTTTCCCCTTTTTGGGGGGAAATCATTGTTAATTTCGATGTAAACTCAAGTGGTATTATAATTTGGCGGACACTTGGCAATATATCGCCAGTCTTTTGGTCACCAACTTGGCGACAAATTTGGCGGATTTTTTTTATTCTTTTTCCGAATTGAATTTTAAGTTTGTATTAAAATCTGACCACACGTGGATATATGCCTAGGAACGTACAGATACACGAAATATCCATTTTGACAATCCCCGAGATAATTACAACGCGTTTTCTCGTGACGTCCGTATATACGTATGTATGTACGTATGTGTGTATGTGTGTATGTATCTCGCATGACTCAAAAACAGTATGTCCTAGAAAGTTGAAATTTGGTACGTAGACTCCTAGTGGGGTCTCGTTGTGCACCTTATCTTTTGGTTTCATTCGGGTGTTTCTAAAGGGGTCTTTTGCCCTTTTGGGGGGGGGGGGAATCATTGTTAATTTCGATGTAAACTCAAGTGGTGTTATAATTTGGCGGTCACTTGGCGATATATCGCCAGTATTTTGGCCGCCAAGTTTTTCACCAACTTGGCGACAAATTTGGCGATTTTTTTTCTTTTTTTTAATCTGGTTTCCATTTGTCCACTGTTGGTGATATTTAGAGAGTAAACTTTTGAATCACATTAAAATTGCCAATAATGGGAGAATGACATTAAATTGGAGTAAACGGAAGTCATGTGATGCACACATCAGCTCGTTGATCAAAAGAAAAAGTAATTAAAAAAAGTAATAAAATTAAAGTAATCAAAGATCAGTAAATAAAAGGTTGAATGAATAAATGAAATGGTAATGAAGCAATAGACGAATAATAAATCAATTAAAGTATGAAGAAAAATAAATGAGCGAGCACAAGAATGAATGAATAAGAAAATGAGTGAATAAATGTGAATAAATGAGTGAATTACTAAATGAAGGAATATAAATGAATTAAGGGAACTACTGTTTGACCATGGATTGTACGTAATTTGGCAATCTGCCAAATAAAGACGATTCCATCTGAATGAATAAAGCAGAGGAGAAGGGAAAATGACGATGGGATTCTGATGCACGCTTTGTATAATGTCACTGGTGCCTTATTCATTTATTGCATTCTCAAAAATAAAATGAGGGGAAACAAAAATAGTTACCATGGAAACAACGAAAATAAAATAAAATATTTTCATTTATAGAAAACAAAAAATATTTTCATTTCGTTCAGGAACGTAAAAGCAACATGGTAAGCTCAAAACTTCGTTGTGAATCAATAAATCAATTCATTTTTGCCGTGAGAATATAGATCGAATATATACTTTATAGATTTAAAAAATGCTGCTGTGAGCATATTTTGATTTATACAAAACTAAGGCTAAATAATAGAGAGGCAAAAGTGCACGCCTGAAACAAACCAACTAACATCCCTATAAACTAAAAGATACGTCCATGTCCACCTATAAATCGGATATTAGCCTTTCCATGTAATCTTTGGTCGGACAGTAGGGAGTCTTAAATTTCAAAATTTCCAATTTCATCATTTTATTTTTATAATAAAACTTGCATTGAAACATTTTTTTCAATTTTTGGCAGTAAAATTGTGAAACTTACAATAATAAATTCTCGCAGATAGGTACGATTGAAAGTGTGAAAGCTTGTGTCGAAGGGCACTTCAAACGAAACTGTCGATTTAGAAGGACAACCTTTTAGTAGTATACGAACAATTCGTGAAATACACCGCCAGCTCAGTCATTTCCAACCGAGGACTGCAGTTTCGTGCTGATTAGCACTCATCAGCCCGGCATAGGAAAGTGACTGAGCTGGAGATGAAAAAACCTCTTAAGGAAGCCAAGAGTGCCGAACAAACTGGTAGCTAACATAGAACTAGCGCAGACCAGACGAGTGACCGAAACAATGGTTCAGTTCAACTCAAATATTGAAGGCAAGGCATGGTATATTCAGTAAATTACCGCCCATTAGCCAGGGCTAAGGCAGAAATACATGAAATACACCGCCAGCTCAGTCATTTCCAACCGAGGACTGCAGTTTCGTGCTTATTAGCACTCATCAGCCCGGCAGAGGAAAGTGACTGAGCTGGAGATGGAAAAACATCTTAAGGAAGCCAAGAGTGCCAAACAAACTGGTAGCTAATATAGAATTAGGACAGACCTTCCTATGCCGGGCTGATGAGTGCTAATAAGCACGAAACTGCAGTCCTCGGTTGGAAATGACTGAGCTGGCGGTGTACTTCACGTATTTTTGCTATAGCCCTGGCTAATGGGCGGTAATTTACTGAATATGTACAAACAATTGTTGGACTTTTTAAAGGGACGTGCATTAGATCTCAAAGAAGCAAGTTAGTTGTACGGGCGTATCTGCCGCCAAATCGGTCGAAGCGATATGGCAGTAGCTTAGCGTAGATGAAAATAAATGAATCATTCCATTGCTGTCGGTTAAGAAAGTCTACAAATATAAATGAGCGCGAAGATCTCACATCATAAGAACGGCCACTACAGTATCAACGAAGTCGCTAGTTCCATTCCGTTCAATACCTTCCAAGAAACTGATGGTATCAAGAAAAACATTACGGAGTAGCCTGGTTGACGCAGGTATCTCGAACCGGTGTTTATTGCGATGGATTGGATTTTTATTGATTGTATTTTTGCTGCTAGCTGGGTTGTGACAGACAGGAGGCGTGTTATCTTCAACGATGAATCCCGATTTAGTCCCAGTGGTCATAGGTAACGTATTTCACTCCATACCACGCCTTGTTTCGTCTTGTGTAGCTGCTTAGTGGAGGCTATACTACTTACGGTTTTGTAACCTTTATTGTGTCATAACTTCTCAATAAAACAATCTTTTGTTCTGAATTCGTAATCGTTTCCTTATCTTCTTATAGGCCTCATGCATTTTAAGTTTCGTAAAAATCGCTCGGGGTACATTTGGGGTACATTGGGGTCGCTCGGGGTACATTACTCTGAAGGAATACATTTCCTTCTGGGTAAATGTATTCTTTTAGTGACAGAGTGTATTTCAACTTCTGAACACAGTTCAGTTTGCGCGACTCAATCTCAATGGTTCTGATTTTTGGCTGAAAACTTAAGTTTAAGTCCAAGCATTAGAAAACATTTAATAAAATTTAAAAATAGCGGTAAAAAGTAGTTGCTCGTTACTCCAAAGTCTAAAGCGCCTTCTATCGGCGTTTTTTAAACTACGTGTTCAAAATTTTTCTTCAAGAAAATACTAACAAACAGAATGAATTTAGCGAAAACTCGAATAACGTTACAAGTAGGAGAAATTAATCACTCCCCACACAGATGTGCGGAAAATATTGCATATAGTATGCAGTACCTGGAATATTTTGATGTAAGTCATATTGAACCTCATTAGTAAAAATCCTATTTTGAGAAGAAATTGATGCATGTTTTGTCTGTTAGCATGAATCCTTCATTATTCACAGTAATGCACATTTTCAACACCGAAAATTCCCCTGGTGGCGATTTTGGTACTAATTTTTTCTATTTCAGAAATCAAAATCCTATGATCTACTGTGTACACCTATGAAATTTGGCAACGTTTCGTCCTATACTTCACTTGCTAGAGGGTTCTGAGCACCTCACGTTATTTTATAACCGCCTTGTATATAAAATATCTTTTTGATTTGAACAATTTTCCTTTCAATTTTGAACAGTTCAAATCCCTTAACATTAGCGCCTACGGGGAAACTGAAAGTCAATGTAGATTCCGCACTTGAGGGCGGATTTACTTCAAACAAATTTTGTTGGAAATAGCTCTTGACGCCAAACTCCAGACTCCGAGAATTTTGGGGCACCTGACTCCGAATCCTGTGCCCGAAAATTACTCGGACTCCGACTCCCCGATTTCGACTCTGACTTCGTAGTTTTGGCAAAACTTTATGCACGGAGGAAAAATGAATGACTCCGATTCTTGGATATTCAACTCCGACTTCTTTATCCCAAAATAAGTCCGACTCCGACTCCCCGACTTCGACTCTGACTTCGTAGTTTTGACAAAACTTTATGCAGGGAGGAACATAGGCGTAGGAACCGGGGGAGCTGGGGGAGCTTGAGCTCCCCCTGGAATATTTCAGACAGGCTCAGCTCCCCCGGAAACATTCTCGCACTACAGCTTTTTGCCGTACAGTCTGCTTCAAACCTGATTTTAAAAATGTGATCTGCTTTTTCTAGGAATTTCCACACAAAAAGCAACAAGCAACAAAAGCAGGGGACAGGTGGAGTGGTCAGTGCATTTGAGTTCGCTTTCACCCTTTTCCTCCCCATATATATCATTCGAACAAATTTTTGAATTTCTTTAAAACTTAAATTTATTGTTTTTGGTTGGAAATATTGTCAAAAGAAACAACCTAAATCAGTGGCATACCTAGAAATTACTTTTCGCGGCGCATATCATTGCTTTGATAAAGAAACGCAATTTCTAGAACCATCCCAAGGTGAAAATTAAAAAAAAAAAACTTTGTACCAGTTATTTTGACTTATTGTAAACCGTCAGAGATAAATATTTTTTTTTTTTTAGTTAGTTATAAAACTGCAAAGACAAATATCATTCAAAGAATACTAAAGGTACTACAGGAACAAAAATTCACACTAATAAAAATGTGTGAAATCTTCATTAGACTATTCGTAAAAATCTCCATAATTATAAAAACAGTTACAATGTAAAACACAGTTTAAACGGTGCGAGTTGATTGAAATGAAAAATTTTAAACAGATTATAATTTAAGAAGTTAAATTTATTCTTGTTTCTTGCTTTCTCAAAATTAAGATTTTTGTTGCTTGCAGGTATATTTTCATGTTAAAATTGTGACTTTTTATTTTTTATTTCAGAAAAAAGCTCGAATAATATTTTAAAGTTTCTATCAAGTACTTTAACCAAAATGTATCTGAACAGTTTAATACATAACGAACATTTCATTTTACCACATTTCAAACCTACTGTTTTTACGCCCTCCTCTTTTATTTATTCCCCTTTTTCTAGTTCTCTGAAAATAAGTATGTCTTATAAATGCTACGCTGCTAAAGCCCTCCCTTCCCGCCAAAACTATTTACAGAGTACCTTAAATTTTGTTTACAGGGCTCAAATTTCCTGAAAATTTCCGGAGGAGAGTCAATGAATACCTAGCCCCCCAACAACATATGATACCATATAATGTTCAGTTTTTCGGGTTTCAATTTCAAAAACTTGCTGGGCCCCTAATTCTACTAACAAATAAAATCTACAGTCGTATTTTTAGACTACAATTTCGAAAAACTGCAATGTAGAAATCCTTCTCTCTGTTATTGAAGAAAAAAAGAAAAAGAAAAAAAAACGACGAAATGGAGTTTTTACAATTGCAATTTCGAAAAATTTAAGGGGAAAGAACCTCTTCTGATAACATGATTGAAGAATGCTGTCTAAGACTTCAGTTTTGAAAGTTTTTCCGCAGGAGAACACTCTACCCGTCCCCCCCTCCAATTGGAGATAGTCTACAATTGCGTTTTTTGGAACTTCAAATTTGAAATATTGGGAGGGAGATGTAAATCGATTCGAAAAACTGATCGAGGAAAATCCCTGAGTTATATCATTTTTACTAAAGTCAACAAATCTATCTGTACTAATAATATAAAGCTGAAGAGTTTATTTGTTTGAACGTGCTAATCTCAGGAACTGCTGGTTCGTATTGAAAAACTATTTTTGGATTGAATAGTTCATTCATTGAGGAAGTTTATAGGCTACTTTTTAAAAAAAAAATCAGATTGACCAAAATATTTGTAATTGTAAATTAAATGTTTAATTAATTGTTTAGTTCAATGAATTTCTAATAGATGGCAGGGTAAGTTAACTCATCGAGAGGGCGCTGGCCGACAGTGTCACAGCCATACCGCGCGGCTCAGACACTACGCTATTGCTGGACTGTTGTGGTCAACGAACTGATTTTTGAATGAGATTTTTTTTTCCAATATTCAGGTGCATAATTTGATTTTGTACGATTTTTCTGTTGGGTTTTGTTTTCCTTATTTCTTCACCGTTTGTTTTTGTTCTTATAGTTGAAGATAGTTACTTATCTAAGTAAACAATTTGATTTGCCGTATTATTCAATTGTGATTGTTCTTTATGACGTTTTTAGTAAAGTATTGTTTATTTGGAGAAACATTTTAAATAGCAGAAAAAAACCCGCTTTACTCGCTAAAGGGCAAGGTTACGGTAGCGTGGTTGTTTGACGCGTTAAGTGATGAACTATACAGTTGAAGGATTATTTTGAGCTTTAAAGCTACTGTTAATCATTTTATGTGTTTTGGCGAATACTTTTAAATTCCAAAGAGACGTCAATAGGTTTTTTGAGGTGTGTACGTGTTTTAGTTGAAGGAAAATGATAATTTCACATCAGAAGGGGGGGGGGGGCATGGATTTTTTTTTTTATTCAACGAACTTCCTTTAAATTATTAACACGGGCGTCGCCGTGCAGCTACTGCTAGTATGGTAGATATATAATCGTATTTTTAAGACATCAACTTCGAAAATGTTTCAAGGACAAACATTTTCTCACCTCAGCATCACCCAACATTGCCTAAAACTACGATTTATAAACTAAAATTTCAAAAAATTCCGGGGGGAACCCCTGGACCTCGCAATTTTTACGTGCTCATCTTCGAATACTGAGAGTCCCCTTTTAAAAACCAGAAGTTTTATCACCCCAGTGTTGTCAACCTTGGAAAAACAATTTGCGGGAGCATCTGTGATGATTTTGAGGAGCAATTTAAAATTTTGCGGAGCAGTTCGGTATTTCGTATAAAAATAACTAAAACCACTTATCTAAAATTGTTTTATAGCTTTAATAAATTATTTTAAGCACGAATATAAAAATAGTCGTTTATAAATTAATAAAATAGCTTTAAACACTATTTCAATCCTTGAGTATAAGCATAGTTTTTTCTCATATTTACATGTTCTTTATGATAAAATAGCAAAATTTAGGCTTCAAAATTTTCAGCGGGGAAATGCGGAGCAAAAGAACTTCTTTGTGGAGCCGCGGAGTTTCTCCATTTTTGTGGAGCCACTCCGCAAAATGCGGAGCAGTTGGCAACCCTGTAACTCAAATGTGCAATGATATTAAATATGATTGAAAAAAATGCTGGGAAAGAGAGATAGAGACATGGAAGCATCGAAACTAATTTCATATGAGGAAAAAAAAGTAAGTCCGCAATCCCCCCCCCCCCGCCTCCAAATTATTTTCTGGTTGTGCCACTGCTTCTACCCCTTGGATCCCGTACATTTCCTACTATGAGCCCCAGCTCTCCCTACTTTCACAAAGTTAATACGCCTCTGGGGAGGAAAAATGAATGACTCCGATTCTTGGATATTCGACTCCTTTATCCCAAAATAAGTCCGACTCCCCGACTTCGACTTGGACTTAGTTTTGGCAAAACTTTATGCACGGAGGAAAAATGACTGACTCCGATTCTTGGATATTCAACCCCGACTTCTTTATCTCAAAATAAGTCCGACTCCGATTCCCCGACTTCGACTCTGACTTCGTAGTTTTGTCAAAACTTTATGCACGGAGGAAAAATGAATGACTCCGATTCTTGGATATTCGACTCCGACTCTTTTATCCGAAAATAATTCCGACTCCGTAAACATTTGGCAAAGTTGCGTACTCTAAGAGAAATGACTTATTCCAATTCCGAGTCATTGAAATACCTTCGACTCCCGAATCTGACTCTTTTATCCCAAAATGAGATTGACTCCGACTCCGCAATTATGGTTTTAAATGTGAAATAATTGTTATTATGACTTGTTTTTTATTTTCACTCTGAAGTTTTAATTTATGTATTCAGTTTTTGGCGGATAAACTCGAAGTAGCTTATGTGTTGCATTAAAATATGCGCAAACGAATTTTTTTTTTTTTTTTTTTTTGAGGATGAAAATTATTTCTTTAAGTTTACATTTTGTTGTTTTTTATTTTGGAAAGTACATAAGTACATTAATTCATTAAAAAATTTATTTTTTGGCAACAGGGAAAAAACAAACTTTTTTTTTGATACGATGAATTACGTTTAATGAGTTTATTAATTTTAATCATTTTTTTTTCCCTCTCTTTTAAAGCGGTTAAAGTATTTTTTTTTTTTGAATGGAAAAAGTGTATTAGCTGCTTTGTTTATAAAGTGCTGCTATTTTATTTGTTCGTTTCTTTTTTTATTTTTTTTACGTATCTAATTCTTTAGATGAGTGAGGCATATTTATTCCTAGAAGGTCGGCTTAAAATATTAAAAAATTATGTTTGAACCAACTTGCGATTTTAGCTATTTTGAGAATATTGATCAGAAACTGGAAAGTAGATATGGGTATACGGGAAAATAGGCTCGTTTAGTTCCTAGACGGAACTTCTTGTTATGTTTGCAAGGCAAAATAGGGGGATTTTTAAACTTCAAAACCTATTGTTTATTTTTGAAAAGTTGTGCGGTTTACAGAGAATGGGGTGGTTTCTTCAGTCAAAAGTACTATAGTCATTGAGATGGAAACAATGAGCAAAAAAAAAAATAATAATAATAAAAATAACATGGACTATAATAAATAATTTTATTTTCACAACAGTAATTAATTTTTTTAACTGTCCGATTTTCAAAACAAGGCGTGGTCTTTATGACGTCACAAATGATGCAATTTGGCGCAAGTTCCTGTGACGTTTCCACCTTATGATAATCATAGCAGCGAATTAAAATTGCATTCTACGCTTGCAGTCAACCCTATCGTTGCCAATACGCGTGAGTAAAGATGCGAATTAAACATTTTGCACAGTGAATGGCAACATAGAATGGCATTTCGTCATTTGTGATGTCATCCGCAAGAAATGTAAACAATGAAGCGCAACGATTTAAGTAATTTTTTACAGGGTTCGTACGGGTCATGGAAATCCTGGAAAGTCATGGAAAAAAAATAACGAAATTTCAGACCTGGAAAAGTCATGGAAAATTGAAATTTTCATTGAAAGTCATGGAAATTATTTCAAGTCATGGAAAAATTTCCCGGACAAAGAGAAAGAAACAGTAGCTAAAGGAGCATTAGAAATCTTGAGTGATTTAACAGTATAGCACATGAAAGCTATTAAAAGTGGAAAATTGACCAATCCAAAAATCAAATCTGAATTTTGAAATCTCATTGCATCCACTTCTGTCACAGCCGCTTGCCATTTTTTGCGATGTGATTTTACTGCCTGGACATCACTTATTTTGAATTTTCTGTTATTTTCAACACTTCTTATGTTTCATATTCTGTAGTAGCAAATTTCACGTTCTTAGTTTTCCCACGCCCACTCAAAAAAAAAAAAGCAATTTAATTGAATGCAAATTCGATTCCATCACTCGTTAGGACTTGATTATTAAATTTATCAGAGTTTATCTTATTTTTTTTATGTTTTAGAAAATCAGAACAAGAGGAATTCTAATGCTCTAAAACAGTAGTGGCCAACATACGGTACGCAAAACTAATCCATGGTGACCCCACTGCTACTTTCAATGTCGGGAATTAAACGTGTTCTGGAATTTTGAACCTATTAATTTATATGCATTTGAAAATATGCAAACTTGTAAACTAAACAAATATACTTTTGAATCAGAATATTGATTCATTACTGAATGGTTTTTTCAAAAAAGATCTGGTTTAGAAACATAAAGAACTAAACTATGTGGCTTTACTTCAAAGAACCAAAATACTGTCAAGTTATGTGGATGATTAAAGGCACTGTTGACACTAAAAGGTAATTTTTAAAGCAAATTTATTGAAACTTAGTGATGACTCATTCAACCTTTGTCATATTCAATATCATTCTGCCTGTTTTAAAAAAAAAATCAGACATTTAAGCATCATCATATTCGCTTTACTGCATTTTTACTTTACTTAAATTTATATGATGAAGACAAATAAGAATAGTTTAATTTTTTAAGTGTGCACTTATATTTTTTCCATTACGAGTAAGTGCTTCAATGAGGCTGTGGCATTCATATAGACGTTTTGCTAATGCTCATTTCCAAATACTACCAAGTTTGAGATTAAATAGTGTTATTCTCTTCAAGTAACGAGGTCATGAAAATTTTCATTGAAGTCATGAAAAAGTCATGGAAAAGTCATGGAATTTTTTCATCTAAATAGAGTATGAACCCTGTTTTTAGCCTACTTTCCCAGTTAAAGTCAGAAAAAGAAGAAAAAAGCATGAAAGAAGGCTTAATGCATCTTAAAAATATCGCAAAAAACAAAAAAAAAAAAAGTCAAAAATAAATAAAATAATTAAATAAATATTGAAAAATTAAAAATTGGAAAGTAGGAGATGGGGGAAAAATGTCCGTCGGTCTGTCGGTCTGTCTGCCCCCCCCCCCCTAATAACTTTTGAATGAATAGTCCGATTCGAACAAACTTTTTTTTGTTCGAAAGATCTCGGCGAGGACACCTCATTCCCATTTTTTTTTAGATGAGTGAGGAATATTTTATTCATAGAAATAAGCTTAAAGTATTTTTAAAATATGTTTGAAACAATTTGCGATTTTAGCTATTTTTGAGAATATTGATCAGGTACTAGAAAGTAGTATGGGTATACGGGAAAGTAGCTCGTCTAGTTCTAGACAGAACTTCTTGTTAAAAATATTAAACTTAAACAAATTATTTGAAAAATGGTTAGATCCCATGTTTTTAAAGCATGTTCTTTCAGAAAAAAATATTTTTAAAATTTGGGAAATGGCCCCATTGCGTTGTTAGGTCGGCGATAAAAGATATTTGTGTATTGGAAAGGGTTCAAAGAAGGGTAACTAGACTAGTAAAGGAACGTTTAGATTTAGACTATGATACTAGACTTAATAGGCTTAATATGTATAGCCGGGAGCAAAGGAGGATCAGAGGCAGGGGTTGATTGTGGTCCGGTATTTTACCGAATTTCCGGTATTTTCGGACGTAATTCCGGTATTTTCATGTCCGAAAATACCGGAATTATGTTCTTTTTTCGCTATGCTTTTGTCTCCCTACCTCCGCAATTTATTTTAAATTATATAATACTCATCAAATATACTTGCAAGAGCCTTAAGATGGACAACTATCCCTTAAGATGGACAAATGTCAAGATAATTTGTATAACACCAGCTCAAAAGTAACTTTGTAATCCATTAAAAATTTAATTAATTGTGCACGCAATATTTTGACTCAGAACTATTTAAAACTATGGCAAAGGTGCACTTAAGTAAATAGGGGCCAAAGATTACTCCCCCCCCCCCCCGTTCTCGCTTTGAAACTTTCAGGTATTTTTTGATGAACTCACAATCAACCCTGAAAATATTAAACTTAAACAAATTATTTAAAAAATGGTTAGATCCCATGTTTTTAAGCATGTTCTTTCAGAAAAAAATATTTTTAAAATTTGGGAAACGACCCTATTGCGTTGTTAGGTCGGCGATAAAAGATATTTGTGTATTGGAAAGGGTTCAAAGAAGGGTAACTATACTATTAAGGGGAGCTTTTAGATTTAGATTATGATACTAGACTAAATAGGCTTAATATGTATAGCCTAAAGCAAAGGAGGATCAGAGGGGGACATGATTCAGTTGTTTGAGGGGTCTAAGGACCTTTAACCTTCAAAATTTTCGATTTTCTGGAAAAAATATATGTTACGCATAGTTTAATTCTGAACAATTTGATACCTTATTTATTACCATACGTCAAAAACTTTTCGAGTTATCGTAAAAATGCGTAAACTTTCCCCATAGAGATTTATGTTAACAGTAGCTGTTTAAGCCTCTTTTTCTCAGGTGCCGATTTCTTCGGTTTTCCTCGTTTTGCGCGCATGATATCTCAAAAAGTTTCTAATATATTTCCGTGAAACTTTTAATGTATGTTTATCTGGTTTATATTTATGACCTGAACCTAAATTTATTTATTTTTTTTAAATTATGTATTTATTCTTTTGAAATTTGATAAATTAATATCGAAAATTTCCAAAATTTTGGGCAAAAAAAAATTTTTTTTTTTAATATTAACTTTTATTTTTAGTTGAAATTTAGGTTCAGATCATAAAAATGTACCAGACAAACATGCATGAAAAGTTTTACGGAAATATATAAGAAACTTTTTGAGATATCATGCGCGCAAAACGAGAAAACCGAAGAAATCGGCACCTGAGAAAAAGAAGCTTAAAAAACTGCTGTTAACATAAATCTCTACGGGGAAAGTTTACGCATTTTTACGATAACTTGAAAAGTTTTTGGCGTATGGTAATAAATAAGGTATCAAATTGTTCAGAATAAAATTATGCATAACATATATTTTTTTAAGAAAATCGAAAATTCTGAAGATTAAAGGTCCTTAGACCCCTTGAGTTTATCAAAATGAATGATGTTGATGGATTGATTTTTTGCACCGAAAGCAGGACAAGGGGTCGTTGTTTTAAACTCTTCAAATCTCAGAACCTGGAAATAAGGAAAAACTACTTAAGTAGGGTAGTGGAACCTTGGAATAGCTTACCGGAAGACAGTGGCGTAGCTAGACCCGACTTTCGGGGGGGGTTACTTCTTTTTAATATATATATATATATATATATATATATATATTATATATATATATATATATATAATATTACATATATATATATATATATAATCGCTTGGAATTTTTTACTTTTCTTTTTTTTTCTTTCTCTTCTCTCTTCTTTTTTCTCTTTTTTTTTTTGAGACTAACGTTTCGGGGGGGGGTTTTGTCCCCAAAACCCCCCCCTTAGCTACGCCCCTGCCGGAAGAGGTGGTAATGAGCAAGGGGGTAGATAGCTTTAAAAGGGCCATTGATCTTCATTGGGGACCAGGGCCAGATCAAGGATTTTGGGGCCCATAAGCATTAGAAGTGTTGGGCCTCCCCTTACACTTGTATTTTATACATAATCTCCTGTATTATTTCTCTAGCCTGTATTTCTGTCACCACGCAAAATCTTCCTTATTCCTTTATCAAATTTCATAATTTACCTCTCATGTTAAAGCTTATAGTTTTAGGTTCTGAATACAATTTTAAGTATTACACATTTTAATGTTTATTAACAATTAATACAGTAACTAAAATATGATTATGTTTACTTTTCATTTTTTAAGTATTACCAACATAATGTTTATTTACAATTAATACAGTAACTAAAATATGATTATGTTTACTTTTCATTTTAGATCTAGAAAAAGAGATTTATACTCGTAGACATAGGCGTAGCGTCGGAGGGGGGGGGGCATGAGCCCCCCTAACTTGCTGGACACTTAACCTTTTGCACCAGAACTATAAAGAAATTAGCACAAAATCAAGAATAGTCTCTATTTTTTCTAATTTGTATGGCCTTAAAAATGCATTCAGACGATCTTTGTTAATGTTAGGGTGGAAAAGCGGTCTGGGGGCATTTCCCCGGCCATTTTTCAAGATTGAAACTTGAAACACACAATTGGGCAATTCCACGAAACATGAGAAATAGGTATTAAAACAAATTATGGAAAAATGTCCCAACTTTTTTGTATGTTCTCTGTATTAACTGAAGTTTACAAGTTAGTATCTGGTAACCCTAGGTGAACCTTTTTTTTGAGCAATCACGATTGCTTATTGCTTTCATTTGACTGTTTTGATGTCCTATCATTTTATTTTCCCGCCAGCGCCCTCTGCACCATCACCGTCGTCCGGCTCCTCACGATGCTGCTCCTCTAGCGAAAGCCGTCTCCAGGTTGCATCCATGTGCTACACACACGCGCATACATACACAACTACACGCACGCACACACACACGCACACAAACACACACATACACAAACACATACACACACGCAAACACAAACACACAGGCATATATACAGACACCTACACATACACACACAAACATACACAACTACATACACACACGCACACCCACACACATACACCTAAACACATACACACACAAACACATACACACACAAACAAATACACACACAAACACATACGGACACCTACACATACACACACGCATATATACAGACACCTACACATACACACACAAACATATACAAACACATACACACAAATACACCCAAACACATACACACACATGCACACACACAAACACATACACACACAAACAAACACATACACAAACACACATTCATATACACAACTACCCACACACTTATGCTTGCACAGACACAAACACACAAGCCTACACACACATACCCCCTACACACAAACACACATACCCCCCCCACACAAACACACAAGCCTACACACACATACACATACCCCTTACACACAAACACACATCCCCCCACACACAAACACACACACACACACTCGTGATTGCGAAAAACATAATTTGAATTCAAGATGTCAAAATTCAAATTATTATTTTTTTTTTCCGTAAGGGAGCTTGTTTTATGAGCTCACATTCGGATGAATTTTCATTCTGCTAGAAGCAACTTGAAACGACCATGTTTTTATTGTTTTAGCCTGTTCCTGCTGACTAATTACATTTTTTTCTCGAAAGATACATTCCGTAAGAAGATAATTATTGCAGTATGCTTTAAATTTTCTCCTTAAAATATTTGAAAAAAGTAGATTGTTAAATCATTGAATTCTGTGTAACGTGAGTCACAAAAATTCAATTTTTTATCAAGCAATCACGATTGCTTATTGCTTTCATTTGACTGCTTTTGATGTCCTATCATTTTTCCCACCGCCACCCTCCGCACCATCACCGTCGACCGGCTCCTGCACAATGCTGCACCTCTAGAGAAAACCGTCTCCAGGTTGCGTCCATATCCTACACTTACACGCATACATACACGCACCTACACACATATACATATATACTCCTACACACACATACATACACCTACACACATACACAAACGCATACACACGCACCACTACCCACACACTCATGCCTGCACACAGACACAAACACATATGCCTACACACACATACACATACCCCCACACACACATACACACAACTACCCACACACTCATGCCTGCACACAGGCACAAACACACATGCCTACACACACATACACATACCCTCCACACACAAACACACACGCTTACATATACACACACACTCGTGATTGCGAAAAACATAATTTGAATTCAAGAAGACAAAATTCAAATTAATTTTTATTCAATTTTTTAATATTTATTAATTTTATAGCTTGTAAATTAAGACATTCTTACTGTACTCCCAAAATATGTTCACGTCCAAAAAATGTTCCTATTTGACAGTAAAAGATGAGATAGAGAGAAAAAAAGGAAGGGAGCCCCGTTTTTTTTTTTTTTACTTTTCCTTCTCTTTCTTCTTTCTTTCTTTTTCTTTTCTTTGCTTCTTTTTTTCTTTTTTGTCGAAAAGAGATCTTTTTCCTTTCATATTTTCAATTTCAAGATTTCTCCGGGGCCCCTCAGAACCTCGGGGTCCCTAAGCAACTGCCTACTTTGCCTATTTAGTAATCCGGCCCTGTCGGGGACTGATAAACTGAATAGGACCAGCCTAGCTGGGCCAAGAGCCTGTTGCTGGTCGTCACATTTGTATTTGTTATAAAGGTATTCTACTTATAAAGGTATGCAGCAGAATCAGCGTCGACCTTGACTGACCTCGGCCTCTACCGAAAGCGAAAGTGACTCTTCAAAAGGTAGAGAAAACGGTGTCTCTCAACTCGGTGACTTTTTTTCTTCCAATTAGCGACTAATCGCTGATTTTTATCTTCCACGATCAAGTGAAAACCGGCTTTTTCTTCTTCCTGGCAGTGCCTCCCTGTTAATCGCTTCTCATTGGCCTTTGCTATTCTGTTGGCAATGGTGAGTTCCAGAGCGACTTTGATTTTTTTTTTTTTTTTTTTTTTTTGAGCAATCACGATTGCTTATTGCTTTCATTTGACTGTTTTGATGTCCTTTGATTTTATTTTCCCACCGCCACCCTCCGCACCATCACCGTCGACCGGCTCCTCACGATGCTGCTCCTACAGCGAAAGCCGTCTCCAGGTTGCATCCATGTCCCACACACACGCGCATACACAAACACACACACGCATACATACAGACATCTACACATACACACAAAAACATACACACATACACACAACTACCCACGCATTCATGCCTGCACCCAGACACTTATGCCCCCCCACATACACATTCATACACACAACTACCCACACACTTATGCCAGCACACAGACACAAACACACATGCCTACACACACACATACACCCTACACACAAACACACATACCCCCCACACACACAAACACACACGCCTACATGCACGCACTCGTGATGGAAAAAAACATAATTTGAAATCAAAATGTCAAAATTCAAATTAATTTTTCTTTTTTTTTTTTTTTTTTTTTGAGTTTATATTTGAAGAACGAAAGTTCGACCACGCCGTAAAGGGGAGTCCGAGCACTAGTGAGAATGCGAATATTAGATATATATATATGAAAAGAGGAATTTTTTCTTGGCAAATTAAATTTTTCTCAATCAAAATTTGCTCTTGCGTTATGAAACCTTGTTTTATTTCTTCCTTTTTTTTCGAATTTCCATGATCCCTTCCGTATTTCTAAAAGTTATAATGGAGCCTTTTCCAAAATTTCAAAAGTATTTTTTTTTTATTCTGAAAGAGCATGCTTAAAAACATAAGATTTGACCATTTTAAAAATAATTTGACAAAGTTTAATATTTTTTAAAAATTATTTTATCGGTGCGCAGATTCAATTTTATTTTTTACGCTTCTGCGCGTGACATCAGAAATGATGAACAGCTGATGCCAATAGCGCAGAGTGCAATATTTAATTTACTTCTTTGCTAACTCGTACTGGCAAAGATAAGATTGATAGCAAGCGTAGAGCACAATATTTAATTCGCTTCTAAATTATCATAAGTTGTAAATGCGGCAGACAGCAAGCGGAAGTATTCAGCGCGCCTAAGTTCATCCCTTATGACGTCATAAAGACCACGCCAGATTTGACAAATCAGGCATTTTAAAAAATTAATTAAAAATTGAAAGTTATGAAAAAAAAAGTTTCCTCGCTCCATTTTTTTTTTTTTTTTTTTTTTTTTTTTTTGAGCAATCACAATTGCTTATTGTTCTCACTTGACAGTTTTGAATTTTTATGATTTTATTTTCCCCCTCCCTCCCTCTGCAGAACCACCGTCGGCCAGCCGCCTCACGATGCTACTCCTCTAGCGAAAAACCTTCTCCAGGTTGCGTCCACTTACTTGCCTACACACACACATACATCTACACACACACAACTACCCACACACACAAACACACACGCATTCATACAGATACCAACACACACCTACACATACACACAATTACCCACACATACACATACCCCCCCACACAAACACACATACACACAACTACCCACACACACACATACACATACCCCCACACACACAAACACACACGCCTACACACACACACACACACTGTGATTGCGAAAAACATAATTTAAATTCAAGATGTCAAAGTTCAAATTAATTTTTTTGTTGTTGTTTTTATGACATAGATACGAAAAATACATGAAATTTAAGATATTTTGATGTATGTTATTACAAAGCGTTTTTCTTTTGCAATTATTTATTTATTTTATTTATTTATTTATTTATTTATTTATTTTATTTTATTTATTTTATTTTTTTTTGCTCATTCTATCACCTTCAGCCACTAAAAGTAGTACTTTTGAGTGATGGAAAAATCCCCATTGTGCATTTATTTCCTTTTTCTTTTTTTTTTCAGATTTTTTACTCAATTTTACTCGAATGTACTCTCGTTTTTTACTTGAGTGTTTACTCATTTTGTACATCATACAAAAAATGTCTCATCGATCGTTATGTTTCAAACGTTCTACCTCAATACATGAAACATTGTAACCTTAAAAATAAATAAATAAATGCAAGATACGGTTTTTTAAAAAAAATGGCTTTTCTAACTCAGATAAACTGAAAATGAGAAACCTATTCCAAATGAACTCATTTAAATATATCTAACTAGTGGTACCCCGCACGACTTTGCCCGTAGTAGAAACTTAAAAGTTCATTTGGTTCGCCTGTATATTCACAAATAATGGATGACGAATTTCTCGCGAATATGGCTGTTAATTTGCTCGCCCACGTTATGATAATTTACTCGTTCATGTTATAATAATTAACTCGTCCACGTTATGATAATTTGCTCCGTAAAATTTTCTTAAAATTGGAAAGTAGAAAAAGAACAAAATCGAATTTTGAAAAATCGCTTCGAGGTGCTCACCTCTACGCTACGAACTAATTTTGTACCAAATTTCATTAAATTCAGCCGAACGATCTAGGCGCTATACACTCTAAAAACAACTATTTCAAAAATGACGAAAAAGTGCTCAAATTTGAACATATCGCGAGTCAAAATGGCTCCGACTACGTGCTATTCAAATTTGAAGCATTGAAATACTCATCAAATGCTCAAATCAACATGTGTGCTCATTTTTGAGTTATTTGTGCTCATTTTTGAATATGTAATAATTTCAAAACTGAGTATTATGTACTTATTTTTGAGTATGAAATAATTCAGCACACTATTTGAAAACATGGGTACTCATTTTTGAAACAAAAGGTTTCAAGAAAATTTGAAAGCATGAATGTACTTCTTTTTGAAAACTTCATTTTTCTCAGTGTACGAGTAACAGACATCCAGACAGAGATCCAGACTTTGAGTTTGTCTTATTAGTAAAGATTACATTAAATTCAATGTCTATGTGTCGGCTTCTCTCTTTGTGTAAGTGTATGTAGGGGTGGGTGGCCTATAGCGGGTAGGCATTCGTAAGGCGCCGCATGGTGTGCAAGCAGCGATGCATACGTACATATGTCGTGTTTACCCGAATACCACCGAGTTTCAATCAGTAACCAGTGAAGCAGCATGGCGCAACCAGGCTTACAATTAAAAAAAGCTAATGTGTGCATCACATGACTTCCTTTTTCTCCAATTTAATGTCATTTTCTCATTATTGGCAGTTTTAATACGATTCAATAGTTTACTCTCTAAATATCACCAACAGTGGCCAAATTGAAACCAGATTTCAAAAAAAAATCGCCAAATTTGTCGCCAAATTGGCGAAACAACTTGGCGACCAAAAGACTGGAGATATATCGCCAAGTGTCCGCCAAATTACAACACCACTTGAGGTTACATCGAAATCAACAATGGTTTCCCCCAAAAAGGGGCAAAAGACCCCCTTTGAAGTATCCGAATGGAACCAAAAAGGAAGGTGCACAACCAGAGCCCACTAGGAGTCTACGTACCAAATTTCAACTTTCTAGGACATGCCATTCTTGAGTTATGCGACATACATACACACAATAAATTACTCTCTAAATATCACCAACAGTGGCCAAATTGAAACCAGATTTCAAAAAAAAAAAAAAAAAAACACCAAATTTTTCAGCAAGTTGGCGACAAAACTTGGCGACCAAAAATTTTGGCGATGTATCGCTAAGTGTCCGCCAAATTATAACACCACATGAGTTTACATCGAAATTAACAATGATTTCCCCCCCAAAAAGGGGCAAAAGACCCCCTTTGGAGCATACGAATGCAACCAAAAAGGGAGGTGCACAACGAGACCCCACTAGGAGTCTACGTACCGAATTTCAACATTCTAGGACATTCCGTTCTTGAGTTATGCGACATACATACACACATACACGTACATACAGACGTCACAAGAAAACGCGTCGTAATTAACTCGAGGATCATCAAAATGGATATTTCGGATGTCTATACGTTCCTAGGCACATATCCACGTGTGGTCGGGTTGAAAAAAAACTCGACATTCATTTGGGGGTGAGCAAAATGGAAATGAAGGCCGATTTTTGGGTGAAAATATTTTTGCGAATACAATACTTCTTTTTTTGTAAAAGGAAGTAAAAATTATACAATTCCAAAAAAAAAAAAAAAAAAACCTGAAGATTTGTAACTTGTGATTGGTCAAAGACCTGTTTTTTTTTATTGTCAATAATATTACGTTATTCTGACAGTATCCACACATAAACTGCGACGGTTATTCAGTTTGTTTTTATTTTAAATTTAAAGTTGTGATTATTAAAATAAAAAAACGCGCTTTCGGGTATCGGGGGGTGGAGGGGGGGTGCAAAGCGGGTATCGCCGCTTTCTTTATGTTTTGTTGAAAAATATTTTTTCAAAGTTTTTACTCAATTTTACTAAAGTGTACTCTCATTTTTTGTACATCATACAAAAAATGCGTGCACTAGACTTGGATTTTCTATTTACATAGGATGAGTTTAACTTTCAAAAGTTAATTTTAATGATGGTAGTTAGCTAATCTATTGATTTAGTCAATTATTTCTTTATGTTTTATTAACGAAAGTGCTGATTTATGCTTTGCCAATTTAAATTGACAATATAACTTATTAATTATTTTTTTATTATGACAGTTAGATAGTCACTTTATTTAATCATTTATTACTTGATTCTATTTGACTGAAAAAAATACCAAATCGCAATTAGTTAAACTTACCCTCTCTATCCGAACGGCTTACCCGTTTAGGCCCCCTGGTAGGGCAAAGCGGGTTTTTCAAGTGCTTGTAATGTTTGATAATAAATAAATATTGGGTTGGAAATCATGCAATAATTACTTATTATTTTGGAGTTCAGGATTCCTTCCAGGAAAAAAAAACCAAATATTTACGATAAAAATCCAAAATCTACAATTTTCGATCGTTCTTCTTCAATCTTTGGGGACACCCTAACCTATGTGCGCGCGTGATGTCCAGACGAATCGGTAGTATTCACGTACTTGAAATTTGTCACAAAGGTAGTTTAAAATCTTGAATGGTGCACTTAATAGTTTTTTTTTTTTTTTTGCATATATTCGGTCCAGAAAGTTTAATAATTTTTTCATCATTGTTTTTTTTTTTTTTATTGTTCCGAAAAATGAATTCTGGTCTGGATCTAAGAAATTCATAAAGTTATAGTAGGGGGTGCGCCGATCAGTCAACAGGCGATTGAACTTTAAAGTGGGGTGGGGGGGCAAGAAAACGACAACTAAAAGCCATAGGACATTAGCAGCAGAAAAAAAATGAAAAAACAAAAGGAAAAAGTGCAATTTTTTTTCCTGTGGTTGATTTTGAGAGCAGATGAGTTGTAATTGGTGTAAATCTAGCAGTTTAACTCGAAGTTTTTCTTTAGATTTTGATGAATTTCGCATACAATAACTTTCCCTGAAGAGACATGTATTAGACTTGTATTAGACTTACACAACGTAAGCAGATACACAAACAGTAAAACAAATTTTGACACTTCCGCTTTTCTGTAATTTCTAGTTCTGGTTTCTAAATTGGAAAATAAAATAAACTAGTGTCGGTGGTCGAAATTCGACCATATTCATAAATGAATAATTGAGAAAACTTGTATGAATTTAACTTTTCCTGACATTTTTATTTCTACTCTTACTCATGTTTAGTGCATATCTGGAAACATACAATTTTTATATGTACACACAATACCAAACAGTAACAATTACGATTGCTTATTGTTCTCATTTGACTGTTTTTGAGGTCCTTTGATTTTTCCCACCGCCACCCTCCGCAGCACCATCGTCGACCGGTTCCTCACGATGCTGCTCCTCTAGCGAAAGCCGTCTCCAAGGTGCATCCATGTCCTACACACACACGCATACATACATACACGCATATATACATACATACTACACACACGCACGCGCACACATATACACCTACACACACATACACATTCATACATACACATTCACATATACACCTACACACACATACACATTCATACATACACATTCACATATACACCTACACATACACACACGCATACATACAGACACCTACACATACACACACAACTACCCACACATTCATGCCTGCACACAGACACAAACACATATACCCACACACACATACCCCCTACACACATTCATACACACAACTACCCACACACTTATGCCAGCACACAGACACAAACACACATGCCTACACACACATACACATACCCTACACACATACCCCCCCACACACACACAAACGCACACGCCTACATACACACACTCGTGATTGCGAAAAACATAATTTGAATTCAAGATGTCAAAATTCAAATTATTTATTTATTTTTTTTTGCTTATTCGATCAATTTCAGTGACTAAAAGTATTGTCCGTTTTCCACGAGAAGAAATTGTCCGTTTTCCCCCGTCACGTGGTGTCCGATGATTCTTGTTTTCGGCAGAAGGTAAATTGGGATCATAGAATTTTGTTGTAAAAGTAGCGGTTTTCAAAATGTAAGAACCACCCCCGCATGAAATGGAACAGTGCTTTCGAGGAGGCGTGGCGAAGTGCCTTCTAGTGAAAAAACGGACAATATTTAAAACATTCTTATTTCTACTCTTACTCATGTTTCCTGCATATCTGGAAACATAGAATTTTATGTGTACACACAATACCAAACAGTAATAATTTATTCCAATTTTACTTTTTGTGTGTTAATCTCAAAATAAAATGGATGAAAGGGGATGTTTCAGTAATGGGGTCGTTTACGGAATTTTAAAAGTATTTTTTTCTGAACAGCACGCTTAAAAACTAAGGTTTTAACCATTTTTGAAATAATTTGAAAAAATTTAATATTTTTTAACGATTATTTTAATGGGTGCGCAGATTGAAATTCATTTCTTACGCTTCTACACATGGCATCAACAGCGATGAAATACCATTCACTGATACCATTATAGCACAACGCAAATTATCATAACCTGGAAACGCGGGAGTAGCGCACCAAAGTGCATCACTTGGAACGTCATAAAGATCACGCCTTAATTCCAAAATCGGACATTTAAAAAAAATTGATAAAAAATAACTGTTGGAAAATAAAAGTTTTTTCCTGGCTCCACATTTTAAGGAAACAACCCCATTGAGAAATTGGTGTGTTCGTCAAATTCTTGGCTTGAATAATTTCATTTTGAATACCATGTTGCTCTGTGCTAACATTATGCAAATAGATATTTTCCTACTCAACGTATGCAAAGGATTACGTATGCAAAGGAAAAACATTTTTCGCGCTGGCATTGGAATAAAAATCGTTGGGTTATTGTTGCGTTCAATAGTTTGCAGTGGCGTAGTCAAGGTTTTGTTTGACAGGGAGCCCAGGTTGTTATCTCAAAGAGACTATCACATTAACTATTTGTCGTTAAATTGATAATTAAATTGACTTTATATAGATCATAGTAATTATTGCTAACTGCGAATTATTTTTTATTATTATAAAACACCAAAACACTCTTATTTGCATAGGTTGCTGGTGCCCAAAAAAAGGGGGGGGGGGTCAAAGGAGGTGCGGCAGTTTGGTGGGCGACACACCCTGAAAGCTAATTTTTTTCTTCAAAAATTGGGCAGTTGAGTTTTTACGTCATTATTAATGAATTGACCTTCTTCCAAAAATTCGAGAAACGGACTCAAAAAGCGGAACCAGATGTCGACAAAAGATTCCGTTCTACAAAATCAAAGTTCCATTTTAATTTTTACGAAAAAATCATAAAACAAGCACTTATTAAGTCAGTTCTTTCCTTAAACACGTGAATAGATCATCACTATCGTTTTTCATTCGACCCTTAGTTTTGAACTTAGAAAAGAGGAGGGGCAAGGTCCCTTTACTGTTGAAAGTGAGAGGGAAATTGCCCCCTCGTACGAGCCGCCTATGCCTACTTGTGATTCTGAGTATTTTAAAAGGGGATACATAACCTCAGAATTAATACTTAAGTTATATGACTGAAATATTTTCTTAGTTAGGAAAAGAAATACTGATGTGTTTTATCTACAATAGTGTTAGTAATTACAAAGAAAAAGTTTTAAAACTTAAAAACTAAAATGTCTCTTATTTTACAACAATATTTAAAGTTATTTATAAATCAGAAACTTGGATATCACTGTATGTTATGCTGACTTAAAGTGATCCTCACTCGTTAAGTGTTTAAAACTGTGCTTTCAACTGCTGCCATAGATATTGGGAGAGTGGCTAGCATTAATTGTAGAATATTTAAAATTTACATTTAAAAAATCGTATTTTTAGGCAATATTTGGTGATGACGCAAGAAAGGGAATTTGGAGTGTCCTTCCATAAGCTTTTCAACATCGAAGTCACTTTTAAACATTCTTTGGTGATATTAGGGGGTCATTAGCTTCTTCCGGGATTTCTTCCAAAGTGAAGTGTTTATAGGCGAGAAAATTACGAAGTTGAATCTTAAGGCACAGTGTCAGGCGACAAGTAAAATTATTCCCGTTGTTGCTAACCCTGATGGGTAATAAAAAGCTCAGATTAGTATACGAAAGTAAAAATAAATTAATTTTTCATTTTGGGAAAGTGTCTTTATCGATTTTTTAAGTGACAAATTCGAAAGATCTGGAATAGGGGGGAACCCTGGGGTTCCGCCGAACACAATTTAAAAATCGCTGCATTAGACAATTGTTAAGATTATTTAAAACCTTTCTTTTTTCTTTTGATAAATGCTGTTGCAAAGATTAGATATTTATCTAATAATATAATGGGAAAAAGTAATTGGTAACAACAAAATAATGTAACTTATCGATTGAAAAATAAAAATCTTTGGTTTTCGTCACACTGGGAGTTTTTGAGTGACTGATTCTTTTCTAACAACATTTTATTGTTTTGAAAAATGAAATGGAATCTTACGTAAGAATTGGGGGAGGAGTTTTAAAAATCTTACGTGCCCTTACATGGGTGTAGGGGGTGTTAAAAATTGCCAAAATCATCCCTACGTAATTAATGAATGGCCCCTTATCTTCCCACGGTAGTACTACGCAAAGAGTTCACCCATTTCTTTCGGATTTTAAAAAGGGGTTCGTAAGGACAGTAGGAAAACCATTGGTCTGCGCCAATTTTACTTTCATTTTCTTATCATTTCATCTTTTAAGGGGTCATTTCTTCTTTCGAACATTTTTTTAATTTAAGTAAAATTTTATATTTCTTTCAAAGCATAACATGCATACTTATTTCTTAATCAATAATTTATTTTCAAAATTTAAAAATATTGCCTCCTTTTTTTAAAAAATTCAAAAAATTGAGGAAAATTTCAATTTTTTAAAATTTCTAAGGCTTTTTTATTTTTGCCCTAATTTAAAAAATGCTTTTTGCTAAAGGATCATTATAATCATCTCTAAAAAATTGTGCATTCATTTGCTTATGAGTTTATTAGAAAATTTCCTGTGATTAATTACGTAAAAAATCGAAGTTTTTTTTTTTAATTTGGTTTTTAAAGGTTTAACATGCTCTAAACATTTGAGTAATTTGTAAAATACTTATTCAATGCACAGTTTTGTCAAATATGTTATCGCAATTGCAAAAAGTATCACTTTGAAGCTGTATCTTGAATAGAAAAAAATCCTTAGGGATTCTTATGACACGAAAACACAAAAAAAAAACCATCATCGAGAAAAAGCAACTTAAAATTTTTCTTTTGCATAAGAACATATAGGGAGCATGGCCTAAAACCACTCCTAACTTTTTAAATATTTGAACTAAAGCAATGAAACTTTTCCCCTGTGTTCAGAATAGTTTTTACTTTTGAAATATAGCAATAAAAAAATTTTTGATCGTTTCGTCATTTTTGAGGTGCTGTAACCCCATAAAACTGTCCACTTCTCCGAATGTTTCAAATGAGCGAATATAATCAAACTCAAGTTCCAGTCACAACACTAGAAGAGCCCCCCCCCCTCCTCTAGAAACTAATCCAGGTATCATTCACAAAACGTTTACCCCCCCTCCCTCTAGAAACGAATCCAAGTATCATTCACAAAACGTTTACCCCCCCCCCTCTAAAACGAATCCAAGTATCATTCACAAATCGTTTACCCCCCCCCCCCTCCCTCTAAAAACGAATCCAAGTATCATTCACAAAACGTTTACCCCCCCCCCCTCCCTCTAAAAACGAATCCAAGTATCATTCACAAAACGTTTACCCCCTCCCCTCTCTAGAAACTAATCCAGGTATCATTCACAAAACGTTTACCCCCCCCCCCTCTAAAACGAATCCAAGTATCATTCACAAATCGTTTACCCCCCCCCCCTCTAAAACGAATCCAAGTATCATTCACAAAACGTTTACCCCCCCCCCCCTCCCTCTAGAAACTAATCCAGGTATCATTCACAAAACGTTTACCCCCCCTCCCTCTAGAAACGAATCCAAGTATCATTCACAAAACGTTTACCCCCCCCCCTCTAAAACGAATCCAAGTATCATTCACAAATCGTTTACCCCCCCCCCTCCCTCTAAAAACGAATCCAAGTATCATTCACAAAACGTTTACCCCCCCCCCCCTCCCTCTAGAAACGAATCCAAGTATCATTCACAAATCGTTTACCCCCCCCCCCTCCCTCTAAAAACGAATCCAAGTATCATTCACAAAACGTTTACCCCCCTCCCCTCTCTAGAAACTAATCCAGGTATCATTCACAAAACGTTTACCCCCCCCCCCCTCTAAAACGAATCCAAGTATCATTCACAAATCGTTTACCCCCCCCCTCCCTCTAAAAACGAATCCAAGTATCATTCACAAAACGTTTACCCCCCCCCCCTCCCTCTAGAAACTAATCCAGGTATCATTCACAAAACGTTTACCCCCCCCCCTCCCTCTAGAAACGAATCCAAGTATCATTCACAAAACGTTTACCCCCCCCCCTCTAAAACGAATCCAAGTATCATTCACAAATCGTTTACCCCCCCCTCCCTCTAAAAACGAATCCAAGTATCATTCACAAAACGTTTACCCCCCCCCCTCCCTCTAGAAACGAATCCAAGTATCATTCACAAATCGTTTACCCCCCCCCCCCCCCTCTAAAAACGAATCCAGGTATCATTCACAAAACGTTTACCCCCCCCCTCCCCCTCCCTCTAGAAACGAATGCAAGTATCATTCACAAAACGTTTACCCCCCCCCCCCCTCCCTCTAGAAACGAATCCAAGTATCATTCACGAAGCGTTTACCTCCCCCCTTCGCCCCCCAGAGTTACGCCACTGAGTTGTCCTCTCGAATTCTTCCCACGCACCCTTTTCCGTCTTCGTGTGACGCGTTCCTTGATTGCACCCGGTCGCCAAGGTCGCAAACCTGTTGCTCTTTCGAGAGAGAGGGAGAGAGGACTCAGTGGGGAAAGTGGAATAGAGATCCACAGGTTGTCGCTGGACGGACACGGAATGCGCACTCGAACCGGTTAAAGGTGAGGAATTGTTTTCACACTTTCAGCTCCTATTCTACGACACTTCTCTGAACTCGATTGAATTGTTGTTGTAATTGTTCTTCCATCAACGTGGTTCAGTAAAATCTCATATCAACTCGTTTTTAATTGTTTCTGTATTCTAAAAAAAAAGTTGTTACTGGTACCGTTGCCAAA
This sequence comes from Uloborus diversus, assembly GCF_026930045.1. NCBI lineage: Eukaryota > Metazoa > Arthropoda > Arachnida > Araneae > Uloboridae > Uloborus > Uloborus diversus. The sequence continues at coordinate 421,438 of NW_026558329.1, read as the reverse complement.
ACATGGTTGCAAAATAACGTGCATGACAGAAAATAAATATTTCTCAAACGATAAATAAAAATGTAGCATAGTGCACTTGTTACTATTATTCTTATCAGTAAACAAGAATTATTTTCAAACTTTCTGAAAGTCGATTAAATTGTTGTTGTAATATAATTATTCTTCCATCAACGTGGTTCAGTAAAATCTCAACGCAACTCGTTATGATATTTTACTGAACCACGAACTGTTTATCAAAACAACTCGATCTGTATTGTTTTTGTATTCTAAAAAAAAATATGGCAACTGAACCGTTGCCAAAACATGGTTGCAAAATAACGTGCATGACAGAAAATAAATATTTCTCAAACGATAAATAAAAATGTAGCATTAGAATAATTCACTTGTTACTATTATTTTTATCAATAAACAAGAATTATTTTCAAACTTTCTGAAAGTCGATTAAATTGTTGTTGTAGTATAATTATTCTTCCATCTACATGGTTCAGTAAAATCTCAACGCAACTCGTTTTTAATTGTTTTGCTTTCTGTATTCTGTTTAAACTTAACTGTTCTGTTTCATTGTTTCTGTAAAAAACATAGTCATTGTAACTGTTGCCAAAGCATGGATATAAAATAACGTAAATTCTGGAAATAAGCAGTGGCACAGCAAGGGGGTTTGGGGGGTGTGAAAACACCCCCCAGAGTCATTGGTTTTAACACAAATGAAAATTCTAATACAGTAGTTTATGCATATGGAAGGGATGTTTTGATCAAAAAAAAAAAAAAAAAACCTCCGAAGAAGTTTTTGATCAAAACACGCCCTTCAGAAGGTATTTCTGGTTGCGCTAGTGAAAATAAATATTTCTCAAACGATAAATAAAAATACAGCAATAGAACAATTCACTTGTTTATATTATTTTTATCAATAAACAAGAATTGTTTTCTAACTTTCAGTTTCTGCTTTCTCTTATTCTTCAACATTCCTTAAATTCGATTAAATTGTTGTTGTAACTATTCTTCCACCAACGTGTCTCAGTAAAATCTCAAAACAACTCGTTTTTAATTGTTTCTGTATTCTAAAAAAAAATATGGTAACTGGAACCGTTGCCAAAACATGGTTGTAAAATAACGTGGATAACAGAAAATAAATATTTCTACAAACGATAATTTAAAATGTAGCATTAGAATAATTCACTTGTTACTATTATTTTTATCAATTAAAAAGAATTATTTTCAAACTTTCTGAAAGTCGATTAAATTGTTGTTGTAGTATAATTAGTCTTCCATCAACATGGTTCAGTGAAATCTCATCGCAACTCGATTTTAATCGTTTTTATATTCTAAAAAAACGTTGTCACTGGACCTGTTGCCAAAACATGGTTATAAAAACGGAAATGAATATTTCTCAAACGATAAATAAAAAGGTATCAATAGAATATTTCACTTGTTACTTTTATTTTTATCAAACTTAAAACTACTGCTCTCTTATTCTTCAACATTCCTTAAATTTGATTAAATTGTTGTTGTAATTATTCTTCCACCATTGTGTCTCAGTAAAATCTCAAAACAACTCGTTTTTAATAGTTTCTGTATTCTAAAAAAAAAAAAAAAGAAAACATGGTAGTTTTAATCGTTGCCAAAACATGATTGTAAAATAACGTTTGTAACTGGAAGTAAATATTTCTCAAACGATGAATAAAAATGTAGCAATAAAATATTTCACTTGTTACTTTTATTTTTATCAAACTTTCAGCTACTGCTCTCCTATTCTTCAGCATTCCTTAAAAGTCGATTAAATTGTTGTTGTAATTACTCTTCCATCAACATGATTCAGTAAAATCTCATATCAACTCGTTTTTAATGGTTTCTGTATTCTAAGAAAAAACGTTGTTACTGGAACCGTTGCCAAAACATGGTTATAAAATACGTATACAAGTAAAAATAAATATTTTTCAAACGATAATTAAAAATGTAGCGACAGAATAATTCAAGTGTTACTATTATTTTTATCAATAAACAAGAATTGTTTTCATACTTTCAGCTTCTGCTCTCTTATTCTTCAGCATTTCTTAAAAATCGATTGAATAATTGTTGTAATTATTCTTTTATCAACCTGGTTCTGTAAAATCTCATCGCAACTCGTTTTTAATTGTTTCAGTATTCTAAAAAATCATGGCAATTGGAACTATTGCCACAACAAATGGTCATAAAATTCGCAACTCCAGAGTTCGAATACGCTATCTTGCGGTGATCAACAATACTATCGAAAAAGGTAAAACATTCCGTTCCACGTGTTTTCTTTGGGGTAAATTACAGGCTTCAGACAGTTAGCGGTGTAATGTAATTTCAGAGGAATAGAAAAGAAAGCTTCCCACAAACACGATGAAAAATGACTGTCAGTCACTAAGCGTCAAAGTAAGTTCTAAGTTACGTCATTTGTTTGTTTTACCTTTTTCACCCGCCATCAGACAGTGGCTGAAGCTCCCGCTACAGTTTATTGGAGTGGCGAATAGCGTATATAAATGAAAATAAATATATCTCAAACGATAAATAAAAATGCAGCAATAGAATAATTCACTTGTTTCTATTATTTTTATCAATAAACAAGAACTGTTTTCTAATTTTCAGCTACTGCTCCCTTATTTTTCTACATTTCTTAAAAGTAGATTAAGTTGTTTTTGTATTTATTCTTCCGTCAAAGTTGTTTTTAAAACAACTCGATTTTAATTGTTTCTGTATTCTAAAAAAACATGGCAACTAAAACCGTCGACAAAACATGGTTATAAAATAATGTTTGTAACTGAAAATAAATATTTCGACCGATAAATAAAAATGTAGCAATAGAACAATTCACTTTTGTTTCTATTATTTTTATTAGTAGAAAAGAATTGTTTTCAAACTTATAGCTACTGCTCTCTAATTCTTCAACATTTCTCAAAAACCGATTAAATTGTTGTTGTAATTATTCCTCCATCAGCGTGGTTCAGTAACATTTCATTACAACTCGTTTTTAATTGTTTCTGTATTCTATTTAAAAAAAACATAGTAACTGGATCCGTTGCCAAAACATGGTAATAAAATGACTTATGTAACTGAAAATAAATATTTCTCGAACACTAAATAAAAATGCAGCAATAGAATATTTTTCTTGTTATTTACTTATTTATTTTTTATTATTCGACTTTCAGCTACTGCTCTCCTTCTTCATCAACATTTCTTAAAAGTCAATGTTGTTTTTGTATTTATTAAATCAACATGATTCAGTAAAATCTCATATATAACTCGCTTTTAATCGTTTTCTTATTCTAAAAAAACGGTGTCACTGAGCCCGTTCCCAAAACATGGTTATAAAAATCGCAACTTCAGAACTTGAATACGCTACCTTGCGGTGACTAACAACACTCAAGAAAAAGGTAAAACATTCCATTCCACGTGTTTTCTTTGGGGTTAATTACAGGCTTAAGACAGTTTTTGGTGTAAAGTAATTTCAGAAGAATAGAAAAGAAACAAATACGATGAAAAATTACTGTCATTCACTAAGCGTCAAAGCCAGTTATAAGTTGCGGCATTTGTTTGTTTTATATTTTCCATCCGCCATTAGACTGACTGCAGCGCCCCCTATAGTTTATTGGAGTTGCGAATGACGTATGTAACTGGAAATAAATATTTCTCAAACGATAAATAAAAATGTAGCAATAGAATGTTTCAGTTGTTACTTTTATTTTTATTAAACTCTTTCAGCTACTGCTCTCTATTCTTCAACATTCCTTAAAAGTCGATTAAATTGTTGTTGTAATTATTCTTCTATCAACGTGTCTCAGTAAAATCTCAAAACAACTCGTTTTTAATTCATTCTGTATTCTAAAAAAAAACATGGTAATTGAACCTGTTGCCAAAACATGGTTGTAAAATAACGTATGTAACTGGAAATAAACATTTCTCAAACGATAAATAAAAATGTAGAATAGAATATTTTACTTGTTACTTTTATTTTTAGTAAACTTTCAGCTACTGCTCTGTTATTCTTCAACATTCCTTAAAAGTCGATTAAATTGTTGTTGTAAATATTCTTCAATCAACGTGGTTCAGTAAAGTCTCAAAACAACTCGTTTTTAATTGTTTTTGTATTTAAAAAAAAACATGGCAACTGAACCTGTTGCCAAAACATGGTTGTAAAATAACGCATGTAACTGGAAATAAATATTTCTCAAACGATAAATAAAAATGTAACAGAAGAATATTTTACTTGTTACTTTCATTTTTATTAAACTTTCAGCTACTGCTCTGTTATTCTTCAACATTCCTTAAAAGTCGATTAAATTGTTGTTGTAATTATTCTTCCACCAACGTGGTTCAGTAAAATCACAAAACAACTCGTTTATAATTGTTTCTGTATTCTAAAAAAAAAACATGGTAACTGAACCTGTTGCCAAAACATGGTTGTAAAATAACGTATGTAACTGGAAATAAATATTTCTCAAACGATAAATAAAAATGTAGCAATAGAATGTTTCACTTGTTATTTTTATTTTTATTAAACTTTCAGCTACTGCTCTGTTATTATTCAACATTCCTTAAAAGTAGATTAAATTGTTGTTGTAATTATTCTTCCATCAACGTGGTTCAGTAAAGTCCCAAAACTCGTTTTTTATCGTTTCTGTATTCTAAAAAAACATAGTAACTGAACCTGTTGCCAAAACATGGTTGTAAAATAACGTATGTAACTGGAAATAAACATTTCTCAAACGATAAATAAAAATGTAGCAATAGAATGTTTCAGTTGTTACATTTATTTTTATTAAACTCTTTCAGCTATTGCTCTGTTATTCTTCAACATTCCTTAAAAGTCGATTAAATTGTTGTTGTAAATATTCTTCAATCAACGTGGTTCAGTAAAGTCTCAAAACAACTCGTTTTTAATTGTTTTTGTATTCTAAAAAAAACATGGAAACTTAAGCTGTTGCTAAAACATGGTTATAAAATAACTTATGTAAGTGGAAATAAATTTTTCTCAAACGATAAATAAAAATGTAACAATAGAATATTTTACTTGTTACTTTTATTTTTATTAAACTTTCAGCTATTGCTCCGTTATTCTTCAACATTCTTTAAAAGTAGATTAAATTGTTATTGTATTTATTCTTCCATCAACGTGGTTCAGTAAAATCTCAAAACTCGTTTTTTATCGTTTCTGTATTCTAAAAAAAAAAAAAAAACATAGTAACTGGAACCGTTAGCAGAGCATGGTTATAAAATAACTTACGTAATTGAAAATAAATGTTTCTCAAACAATAAATAAAAATGTTGCTATTGAATAATTCACTTGTTTCTATTATTTTTATCAATAAACAAGAACTGTTTTCTAACTTTCAGCTACTGCTCTCTCTTATTCATCAACATTCCTTAAAAGTGGATTAAATTGTTGTTGTAATTATTCTTCTACCAATGTGGTTCAGTAAAATCTCAAAACAACTCGTTTTTAATTGTTTTTGTATTCTAAAAAAAATGGTAACTGGAACCGTTAGCAGAACATGGTTTTAAAATAACTTACGTAATTGAAAATAAATGTTTCTCAAACAATAAATAAAAATGTTGCTATTGAATAATTCACTTGTTGCTATTATTTTTATTAATAAACAAGAATTTTTTTCAAACTTTCAGCTACTGCTCTCTCTTATATTCTTCAACTAAATTGTTGTAATTATTCTTCCGTCAACGTGGTTCATTGAAACCTCATAACAACTCGTTTTTAATTCTGTCTGTATTCTAAAACGAGCTGATTTGTGCATCACATGACTTCCTTTTACTCCAATTTAATGTCATTTTCCCATTATTGGCAGTTTTAATGTGATTCAATTCTTTACTCTCTAAATATCACCAACAGAGGCCAAATTAAAACCAGATTTTAAAAAATAATAATAAATAATTTGAATTTTGACATCTTGAATTCAAATTATATTTTTCGCAATCACGAGTGTGTGTATGTAGACGTGTTTGTATGTGGGGGTATGTGTTTGTGTGTAGGGGTTATGTGTATGTGTGTTTAGGCACCTGTGTTTGTGTCTGTGTGCTGGCATAGGTGTGTGGGTAGTTGTGTGTATGAATGTGTGTGTGGGGGGGGTATGTGTATGTGTGCAGGCATGAATGTGTAGGTAGTTGTGCGTATGCGTGTGTATGTGTGGATGTCTGTATGTATGCGTGTGTGTATGTCTTTGTATGTGTGTGTGCATGTGTTTGTGTAGGTGTATATATGTATATGTGTGTGTGTGTGTGTGTCTGTGCAGGTGTGTGTATGTATGCGTGTAAGTGTAGGATATTGATGCAACCTGGAGACCTTTCGTTAGAGGAGCCTGTCGACGGTGATGCTGCGGAGGGTGGCGGTGGGAAAAATCAAAGGAACGCCAAAAACAGTCAAGTGAGAACAATAAGCAATCGTGATTGCTCAAAAAAAAAAAGAAGAAAAAATCGCCAAATTTGTCACCAAGTTGGCGACAAGACGGCGACCAAAAATACTGGCGATATATCGCCAAGTGTTTGCCAAATGATAACACCACGTGAGTTTACATCGAAATTAACAATGATTTCCCCCCAAAAAGGGGCAAAAGACCCCTTTAGAAGCACCCGAATGCAACCAAAAGCGGAGGTTTACAACTAGACCCCACTAGGAGTCTACGTACCAAATTTCTACTTTCTAGGACATACCGTTCTTGAGTTATGCGACATACATCCGTAGATACGCACACACGCCGATACATACGTACATTCAGACGTCACGAGAAAATTCGCTGTAATTAACTCGTGAATCGTCAAAATGGATATTTCGCGTGTCTGTACGTTCTTGGGTACATATGTACGTGTGGTCGGGTCGAAAAAAAAACTCAACATTCATTTGGGGGTGAGTGAAGTGGAAATGAGGGCCGAATTTTGAGTGAAAATTTTTTCGCGAATACGATACTTCCTTTTTTGTAAAAGGAAGTAAAAAGCATAGTAACTGGAACCGTTGCCAAAACGAGCTGATGTGTGCATCACGTGACTTCCTTTTACACCAATTAAATGTCATTTCCCCATCATTGCAATTTTAATGTGATTCAAGAGTTAACTCTCTAAATATCACCAACAATGGCCACATTAAAATCAGATTAAAAAAAATTAAAAAGAATTAATTTGAATTTTTGGCATCTTGAATTCAAATTATGTTTTTCGCAATCACGAGTGTGTGTATGTAAGCGTGTGTGTTTATGTGTGGGGTAGGTGTGTTTGTGTGTAGGGGTATGTGTATGTGTGTGTAGGCATGTGTGTTTGTGTGTGTGTGCTGGTATAAGTGTGTGGGTAGTTGTGTGTAGGTGTGTGTATGGGGAGGGGAGGTATGTGTATGTGTGTGTAGGCATATGTGTTCGTGGGAGCGGGGTATGTGTATGTGTGTGTAGGCATGTGTGTTTGTGTCTGTGTGCTGGTATAAGTGTGTGGGTAGTTGTGTGAAGGTGTGTGTATGGGGAGGGGAGGTATGTGTATGTGTGTGTAGGCATATGTGTTCGTGGGAGCGGGGTATGTGTATGTGTGTGTAGGCATATGTGTTTGTGTGTGTGCAGGCATGAATGTGTGGGTAGTTGTGTGTAGGTGTGTGTGTATGCTTGTGTGTATGTGTGCGTGTGTTTGTAGGTGTGTATGTATACGCCTGTGTGCAGGACATGGATTTAACCTGGAGACGGCTTTTGCTAGAGGAGCAGCATCGTGAGGAGCCGGTCGACGGTGATGGTGCGGAGGGTGGCGGTGGGAAAATAAAATCAAAGGACATCAAAACAGTCAAATGAAAGCAATAAGCAATCGTGATTGCTCAAAAAAAAAATCGCCAAATTTGTTGCCAAGTTGGCGACAAAACTTGACGACCAAAAGACTGGCGATAAATCGCCAAGTGTCCTATAAATTATAACACCACTCGAGTTTGTATCGAAATTAAGAATGAATTCCCCCCCCCCAAAAGGGGCAAAAGACCCCTTTAGAAAGACCTGAATACAATCAAAAAGAGAGGTGCACAACTAGACCCCACTAGGAGTCTACGTACCAAATTTCAACTTTCTAGGACATACCATTCTTGAGTTATGCGACATACATACGCACATACATACGTACATACAGACGTCACGAGAAAACTCTTTGTTATTAACTCGGGAAACGTCAAAATGGATATTTCGGGCGTCTATACGTTTTTAGGTACATATATACGTGCGGTCGGGTCGAAAAAAAAAAACTTAACATTAATTTGGGGGTGAGCGAAATGGAAATGAAGGTCGAATTTTGAGTGAAGATTTTTTCGCGAATTCAATACTTTCTTTTTTGTAAAAAGAAGTAAAAATGGTTATGAAATTACGCACATAGCTGAAAATAAATTTCTCTCAAACGATAAATAAAAATGTTGCAACAGAATAATTCACTTTTTACTATAATTTTATTGATAAACAAGAATTGTTTTCAAACTTTCTCAGCTACTGCTCTCTTATTCTTCAACATTTCTGAAAACTCGATTAAATTGTTGTTGTAATTATTCTTCCATCAGCATGGTTCAGTAAAATCTCAAAACAACTCGTTTTTAATCGTCTCTGTTTCTAAAAAAACATGGCAACTGGAACCGTTGCCAAACCACTATTATAAAATAACGAACAATAGTGAAAATAAATATATTTTTTCAAACAATAAATATAAATGCAACAATAGAATCGTTACTATTATTTTTATCAATAAACAAGATTCATTTTCATACTTTCAGTCACTGCTCTCTTATTCTTCAACATTATTTAAAGCTCGATTCAATTGTTGTTGTAATTATTCTTCCATCAACGTGGTTCAGTACAATCTCATACTTGTTTTTAATTCGCAACTCCAACAAACTATAGGGGGCGCTGCAGCCACCGTCTAATGGCGGATGAAAAAGGTAAAACAAACGCGCGCCGTAGCATAGAAAATGCTAATAAACATAGTAATTTTTGTTTGTATGCATGACTTTTTTGTTTTATTCTTTTTAAATCAATTTTCAAAGTCTTGTGGATATTCTGGCCCATGTAAAAAGAAATGAGAATTCAAGAAGTATTACTAAACGTTAGAAATTAGTACAAATTTCGTAGTCCTAAGCAGCCATTTCCACGATGTTAAATTCGAAATTTATCAATTCTTGATGAAACTACATTTTTATTGTAGCCATATGAACACTATAAATCTTTCATGTAAATAAACCTTTGTTTAGAGGGAAATAATAAAGACTAACATTATTTTGAGGAGCTTGAGAATACCATTAAGGGACAAAACACTTTCTATTGCTGAAAGAAATCCAAGACACATCGAATGCGTCAATAAATACTCATAACAAATTGCCTATGTTTACGTCAACAGACACACGTGGAACGCAATGTTTTAGTTTTTTTGGCAGTTATGTAAATGAAAGCAAAGTTGGGTATTCGAGCGCTGAAGTTGCAAATAGTTTCTTTATTCTAAAAAAAACATATTCACTTGAAACGTTGCCAAAACATGGTTATGAAATTATGCACATAACCGAAAAAAATATTTCTCAAACGATAAATAAAAATATAGCAATAGAATCATTCCCTTGTTACTACTGTTTTTATCAACAAACAGAAATTGTTTTCAAACTTTCAGCTACTGCTCTCTTATTTTTCAACACTCCTTAAAAGTCGATTAAGTTGTTGTTGTAATTATCCCTTCATCTTAGGTTGCGTTCGACGAACCTCACCGGTCGACCGGTAAGTAACCAGTTATTAACCGCGGCGTTCTATGATCAACCGGTTACCGCATCGGTTACCATTCTAAGCAGTTGATTGGTTGATTGGAGCACGTGATCATTTGCTGTCACGTGATTAACTAACCGGTCGCTACCAGTCGTGCTCGTCGAACGCACTCATAGTGGTTCTGTAATATCTCATAACTCGTTTGTAATCGTTTTCTTATTCTAAAAAAGAACATAGTAACTGGACCCGTTGAAAAAAAAATATATTTTTAAAATGACGTGCGTAACAGAAGCTAAATGTGTTCCAAACGATAAATAAAAATGTAGAAATGTAATTATTCCCTTATTAATGTTATTTAAATCAAGAAACAAGACTCAAAACTTGGTGGAGTATCATAAAATCTAGTTTTTAATTGTTTTATTTTTCTAAAAACCAAGCTATCTGTAACCATTACCAAAGCACAGCTGTAAAATCTATACTATTAAAACCTACCTGTACGCGCTTGTCTGTGTGTGCGTGTCTGTTACCTTCATTTCCTCCGGACTGGCAATGCCTACCAGGTCAATACTTGTACCTTAGGATATAGCACATCCAGGGTAAGCCATTCTGCCTTGCCTCACCCCTCTAAACCTTAAGGGACCGAACATTCAATCCTGAGGATATTCCGAGAACAGCCAAGGAGTAAAGGTATAAAATCAATAATATCTCCCTCCGCAGTTGGCGAAATGGAGTTGGCGAGCGAAGCAAGCAGGGGGCGGATCCACCTAGTACTAAACACAAGATTCAACAGTATCAAAGTTTCTCTCAAACGAGAAATAAAAATAAAGAAAAGCAGTAGAATAATTCTATTTTTAATAAGTAGGATTATTCAACTGCTCTGCTTCATTTTTATTTTAAACTAGTGGCACCCGCACGGCTTTGCCCGTAATAGAAAAATTAAAAAGTCTTTTGGTTCGCCTGTATATTTACAAGTAATGTATGGTGAATTTTCTCGCCAATTGGCTTGTACCCACGTTACAGTTCCACGTTATGATAATTTCGTATCTCGCCAATTGGCTTGTGCCCATGTTACGGTTCCACGTTATGATAATTTCGTAATTTATCATAGTTTTTTTTTCTTAAAATTTGAATAGAAAAAGAACCACATTGAATTTTCGAAAAATCGCTTCGAGGTGCACACCCCCATGCTACAAACTAACTTTGTGCCAAATTTCATGAAAATCGGCCCAACGGTCTAGGCGCTATGCGCGTCACAGACATCCTCCGGACAGAGAGACTTTCAGCTTTATTGTTAGTAAAGATAGATATTTTTTATTAAATTACTCTCAAACTGTTTTTTCAAAACAATTAAACATCTTCAGGAATAATTCTTCAATCAACGTGACTCAAAACCCAATAAAACCTCATACTAACTCGTTTTTATTTGTTTTCATATTCCAAAAAACCATTACAACTAACTGCTGCCAAAATATAGTTGAAAAATAACTTATAAAAAGACTCAACATAAGCGAAGTTTGTCACAAACTATAAAAAAACTAGCAGCAAAAGAACAATTCTACTTCTATTATTGATATTTTTAAACAAAATTACTTTTGAAAAACAGATGATTTTTTTCAGCAACATAGCCCTAACTTGTTAAAATCTCATAACAACTCCTCCGTCAAAACAACGCCTCCGTTGCCAGAACATAACATTCATGCGATTCAACAGACGCAGTTTTCGTCAGACGATAAATAAGAATGTTACAATAGCAAAATTCTACTTATCATTTTTTAAACATTACTGTTAAACTATCAGACGATTACTATCACTAGTAACATTTTTGGGTAACATTTTTACTTTCTTTTACAAAAAAAAAAAAAAAAAAAAGGAAGTATTGTATTCGCGAAAAAAAATTTCACACAAAAATCGGCCTTCATTTCCATTTTGCTCACCCCCAAATGAATGTTGAGTTTTTTTTTTTCGACTCGACCACACGTGGATATGTGCCTAGGAACGTTTAAACACCCGAAATATCCATTTTGACGATCCCCGAGTTAATTACAACGAGTTTTCTCGTGACGTCTGTATGTACGTATGTATGTGTGTATGTATGTCGCATAACTCAAGAACGGAATGTCCTAGAAAGTTGAAATTTCGTACGTAGACTCCTAGTGGGGTCTCGTTGTGCACCTTCTTTTTTGGTTGCATTCGTATGCTCCAAAGGGGGTCTTTTGCCCCTTTTTTGGGGGGAAATCATTGTTAATTTCGATGTAAACTCAAGTTGTGTTATAATTTGTCGGTCTATTGGCGATATATCTCCAGTCTTTTGGTCGCCAAGTTTTTGCGCCAACTTGGCGACAAATTAGGCGGATTTTTTTTTGAGCAATCACGATTGCTTATTGTTCTCATTTGACTGTTTTTGGCGTTACGCTGATTTTTCCCACCGCCACCCTCCGCAGCATCATTGCGACCGGCTCCTCACGATGCTGCTCCTCTAGCGAAAGCCGTCTCCAGGTTTCGTCAATATCCTACACACACGCGCATACATACACAACTACACACACCCGAAGATCCCTTGCTTTCGCTACGGACATTTTGAGTGTGCTGATATTTATATTTTTATTAAATTCAATAATCCTTTTGAACACACTATGCAGACCGGATTCGTTAAAGCACAATCTAAATAATCTTCCTCAAGTAACATCAATGATGATATTCGAATATTTCCGAGAGGGTGAGAGGTTTAATGTTCCAGAAACGCGAGGAGTTAAATGCGAGGAGATAAGCCTTTTACGTTTCGTCTTCGAAGTCGAATGCGTGACCTTCGGCTTCTCCCCAATCGGAAGAGCGCATGACGTCACTTCCTGTGCCATTTGATGTCACAAGCGCTTGAACTTTAAAAATTAATTTAAAAAAAAAACTACTTATCGTATCGCAAAATTTTTTTCACCTATGATGTTCATACATCTTACTCCATCATATAAAAATAAAATTGAAAAATCGAAAACTTCCCTATTATTCTTCAATCAACGTGACTCAAAATTCAGTAACATTTCAAAACTCGTTTCATTAATCTAAAAGCCATAAAAACTGTCATCGTTGTCAAAACATAGCTGGAAAGTTGTCAAAACATAGCTAGTAACGGTGTGTCTCCATACCCGTTGTCACAAATGTTCACAAATTCCCTCAAACTGGTTAAAAGTAAGAAATTGTTTTCAACCTTCAACTATTGGAATCGGAAATTATTAAAATTATAAAAACATTTCTGGCATAGACAGAGACGGCGATTGGGACTGAAAAGTGGAGGGGCAAAAAAAAAAAAATTTGAATTTTGACATCTGGAATTTAGATTATGTTTTTCGAATCACGAGTGTGTGTGTAATTAGGCGTGTGTGTGGGGGGGGGGGATGTGTATGTGTGTGTAAGCATGTGTGTTTGTGTCTGTGTGTGTAGGCACGTGTGTTTGTGTCAGTGTGCAGGCATGAATGTGTGGGTAGTTGTGTGTATGAGTGTTTGTGTGCGTGGGGGCGGGGTATGTGTATGTGTGTGTAGGCATATGTGTTTGTGTCTGTGTTCAGGCATGAATGTGTGGGTAGTTGTGTTTGTGTATGTGTTTGTGTGTGTGTAAGTGTCTGTATGTATGTGTGTTTGTGTGTGTGTAAGTGTCTGTATGTATGTGTGTTTGTGTATGTGTGTGTAGGCACGTGTGTTTGTGCCTGTGTGCAGGCATAAGTGTGTGGGTAGTTGTGTGTATGAATATTTGTGTGCGTGGGGGGCGGGGTATGTGTATGTGTGTGTAGGCATATGTGTTTGTGTCTGTGTGCAGGCATGAATGTGTGGGTAGTTGTGTGTGTATGTGTTTGTGTGTATGGGTAAGTGTCTGTATGTATGCATGCGTGTAGGTGTTTGTGTGTGTATGTGTAAGTGTCTGTATGTATGCATGTGTGAATGTGTATGTGTGTGTATGTGTTTGTGTGTGTATGGGTAAGTGTCTGTATGTATGCATGCGTGTAGGTGTTTGTGTGTGTATGTGTAAGTGTCTGTATGTATGCATGTGTGTATGTGTAGGTGTCTGTATGTATGAGTGTGTGTATGTGTTTGTGTGTATATATTTTTGCGAAATATTTTTGCTAAATAATGTTTCATAAACAGATATACAATGTAAAACACATAATTATGTTCTGAAACTTTAGACAGTTCTGCTCTTTTGTTTTTTATATATAACTAGCTGTACCCGACGCGCGTTGCTACGCCAACAAAAAAATACATCATTATACTGATTTTCATGACATTCGGTCGAATGGGGCAGAAGTGGCTACTCTGCAGTGCCACCTGGTGGCGAGTGGCTTCGATGAGCCTATGATGCACCTTCTCCGTGGAAAAATACATATATATAGCCATTTTCATAATAATCGGTCCAGGTATCCAGTGACTCTACTCAAATGTTGTACTCACGCAGTTTGCAAGATCAATCCATCGCTAAAAATATCCAATAGAAAAAGTTTTAAATCCCCCCGTTGCATGAAAAGCCATAAAACAATAAAGAAAGAATTTATTTGTTCAAACTCAAGAAAAATAGCAACAGCTCATTTCTTATCAATGAGATCTTTCACGCGAATTCATTTCTGCATTTTCTTCGTATTTATCCCATGGATTGTGACTTAAATTGGAATAAAAAAGGGATTTTTTTTCGAACGGGTCTATAAACATTCCCAGTACCAAAAATAACAAACGGTGAAAGTTTCAGCCAAATCTGCCGGGTAGTTTTTGAGTTCATGGATGACATACAAACATTCCTTTAGATTTCTAGTTTTCGTTCCTATGTTGGAAAAAAAATACCATAAAAAGTGGGGAGGGGAGGCTTTTGCTTCCCCCCCCCCCGAATCGCCGCCACTGGGCATAGAAAAGAAAGGGGATGAAAAAGTTTGGAACGTAAAACAAACCACAAAGTGTCTTCCTTAGAATGAGACTTCTTACCAAAAAACATTTTCGAACAAAACAAAGGGATTGCGCAAGCGAAAGTTGTTCGAATTCAGCGAACCGTTAGAAGAAGTCACGCGACCATCGAACTTGGTAAGCGAAGAAACACGTGGCATAGGATACAGAAAGAGTTTGGAAGGGGCACTAGAGAGTAGATAAGAAGTGACTCCCCCCCCCCAATGCAATTTTTCATTCCGAAGTTTTCATGGGGTTCTTACAAAATGTCCTTTAGGATCCTTTAAAGCTAATTAATGTTGGGGAACGTGTGTCAAAGTGAAACATTTAAGGCAACTTACTTTTTCCAGATGAACAAGTTGAACATTTTTTCTATAAACTACAGTACATTAAGAAATTAATGTTGCATTAATAAAGCTATTTTTATTCACCAAAAAAAAAAAAAAAATCAACACCTCTTGGAGCGATTGGCGTCAAAATGACCAAAGCCTGTTTACATATGGATTCACATATATTCCAAATTTCAACCAGAACGTAGCATTGCTTCTTGAGATAGGGCACTCACAATGGAAAAAAAAACTGGTGATTGCGCTACCCCCTTTTTAGCTGTTGACACCAAAATAAAATCAGCTCTTATACCCACTAAGGGCTACTTGCCGATAAATTTTTCTTTCATTCCGTTCATTATTTCTTGAGATACAGCAGTCACAATTGACGAAAAAAAACGTTCTATAGCTCAACCCCCGTTTGCGTTATTGACACCAAAATTGAATCAGCACCTGTTCCTGATAATGGCAACATATGGACCAAATTTTGTTTGATTCCGCCAGTTACTTCCTGAGGAATAGCAAGCACGCGTAACTCAAAAAACGTCCCATTGCTCCACCCCCCTTGGAGGAATTCGCGCCAAAAACCAATGGGCACAAGTTCACATAGGGGCACATATGTGTACCAAATTTCGGTCAATTTCATGCGGTAGTTTTTGCTGTAGAGCGGCCACAAAAAACTGGTCACACACAGACGTGACACACACACATACACACACACACATACATACACACACACAGACAGACAGACATTTTCCAAAAATAGTCGAAATGGACTCAGTACACCTCAAAACATTCGAATCCGTCAAAATTCGAAAATCGAAAATTTGCACGAATCCAATACTTTCTTCTATATATTAGATATAGAAGAAAGTAATAAAATGAAATGAAAAGAAAAAATAATTAATTTGAATTTTGACATCTTGAATTCAAATTATGTTTTTCGCAATCACGAATGTGTGTATGTAGAGGTGTGTGTTTGTGTGGGGGGGAGTGTGTTTGTGTGTAGGGGTATGGGTATGTAAACATGCATACAGACACACAAACACATACACACACCCACAGATACCCCCCCACACATGTATGTGTGTGTAAGCATGTGTGTGTGTGTCTAGTTGTGGGGAGGGGGGTATGTATATGTGTGTGTCGGCATATGTGTTTGTGTAGGTATGTGTGTTTGTGTCTGTGTACTGGCATAAGTGTGTGGGGAGTTCTGTATATGAATGTGTGTGGGGGGGTACGTGTATGTGTGTGTAGGCATATGTGTTTGTGTCTGTGTGCAGGCATGAATGTGTGGGTAGTTGTGTGTGCATGTGTTTGTGTGTTTGTGTGTGTGTATGTGTCTGTGTACTGGCATAAGTGTGTGGGGAGTTCTGTATATGAATGTGTGTGTAGGCATATGTGTTTGTGTCTGTGTGCGGGCATGAATGTGTGGGTAGTTGTGTGTGCATGTGTTTGTGTGTGTGTGTATGTGTGTGCGTGTGTGTGTAGTTGTGTATGTATGCGCGTGTGTGTAGGACATGGATGCAACCTGGAGACGGCTTTCGCTAGAGGAGCAGCATCGTGAGGAGCCGGTCGACGGTGATGCTGCGGAGGGTGGCGGGGGGAAAATAAAATCAAAGGACATCAAAACAGTCAAGTGAGAACAATAAGCAATCGTGATTGCTCAAAAATGTGAGTTTTATATTTTTGTTTTCATGGGACAAAGCGAATTTTTTTTTTTTCCTGTTTGATTATTAAAGGATAGTTTAGATGAGTGAATAAAATAATTGAACGAATAAATAAACACATATACAATACAATACCTTACTTCGAATGTGGACGTAAAAAATCTTCTTCAGAGTTTTATACCATTTCAGTTCAAAGCCCTCTATATAAATTCATCCAATTACTGCAATAAAGAGTGGAATTCATTAAAAACATAGTTGCATTGATTACAACACGAGGACTTAGGTAGGTTATCAAACTGAGAGACTAAGTTTTGGTGTTGCATGCCGTTTCCATCAATATTATGAATGTGTTGTTAAGAATGTGTCATTTTCTTATAAGACGGAAGTGTATAATATTAGCTATTCTACGGTACACATACACTTTTTTTTACTTCCTTTTACAAAAAAGGAAGTATTGTATTCGCGAAAAAATGTTCACTCAAAAATCGGCCTTCATTTCCATTTTTCTCACCCCCGAATGAATGTTGAGTTTTTTTTTCGACCCAAACACGTGGATATATGCCTAGGAACGTAGAGACACCAGAAATATCCATTTTGACGATCCCCCGAGTTAATTACAACGAGTTTTCTCGTGACGTCCGTGTGTACGTATGTATGTGCGTATGTGTGTATGTATCTCGCATAACTCAAAAACGGGATGTCCTAGACAGTTGAAATTTGATACGTGGACTCCTAGTGGGGTCTAGTTGTGCACCTTCAATTTTGGTTGCATTCGGATGCTCCAAAGGGGGTCTTTTGCCCCTTTTTGGGGGGAAATCACTGTTAAGTTCTTTGTAAACTCAAGTGGCGTTATACACTTGGTGATATATCACCAGTCTTTTGGTCGCCAAGTTTTGTCGCCAACTTGGCGACAAATTTGTAGATTTTTTTGAGCAATCACGATTGCTTATTGCTTTCATTTGACTGTTTTGATGTCCTAATCATTTTTCCCACCGCCACCCTCTGCACCATCACCGTGGACAGGCGGGCTCCTCACAATGCTGCTCCTCTAGCGAAAGCCCTCTCCAGGTTGCATCCATGTCCTACACACACGCGCATACATACACAACTACACACACACACACAAGCACACGTACATACAGACACTTACACATATACACACACAAAAACCTACACACACACACACACAAAACTACCCACACTTTCATGCCTGCACACAGACACAAACACACATGCCTACACACACATACCCCATACGCGCATACATACACAACTACACACACACACACAAACACACATACATACAGACACACATACATACAGACACTTACACATACACACACACAAAAACCTACACACACACACACAAAACTACCCACACTTTCATGCCTGCACACAGACACAAACACACATGCCTACACACACATACCCCATACGCGCATACATACACAACTACACACACACACACAAACACACATACATACAGACACACATACATACAGACACTTACACATACACACACACAAAAACCTACACACACACACACAAAACTACCCACACTTTCATGCCTGCACACAGACACAAACACACATGCCTACACTACCATACCCCATACGCGCATACATACACAACTACACACACACACACAAACACACGTACATACAGACACTTACACATATACACACACAAAAACCTACACACACACCCACAAAACTACCCACACTTTCATGCCTGCCCACAGACACAAACACACATGCCTACACACACATACCCCATACACACAAACACACATATTCCCCCCCCCACACACACACACACACTCGTGATTGCGAAAAACATAATTTGAATTCAAAATGTCAAAATTCAAAAAAATTTTTTTTTTATTTGGTTTCAGTTTGGCTACTGTTGGTGATATTTAGAGAGTGAACAATATAATCGCATTAAAATTGCCAGTAATGGGGAAATGACATTAAATTGGAGAAAAAGGAAGTCATGTGATGCACACATCGGCTCGTTTTTAATTACTGATTCAATCAAAGAAGTATTAAGGACGAGTTGCGATATTATGTACCCTTGACCCCACCGAAACAAGTGAGTTAATTAAGTAAAATGTATTCTTGCGCAATGACCTCCGACTCCAACATTACTACTCCTATGACCAACGGGAGATTTTTTATTCAGAAATAAACTTCGCGCTTTTTTATACGATAGCATAATAAATTTTATTTATGATGCGGAGAAATGAATTAAAATTTATTTAAAGGGAAAGTTCAATTAATTTTACTCATTTAGGAAGGGCACGCATCCAGTGTTGCCAGATTGGGGAAAATTTCCCCATTTTGGGGAAATCTGGTGATCTCTGGGGAAATTTTGGGGAAATGAGTTTTGAGGGGAATTCTTTGGGGAAAAAAATTTTTCTTGGGGAAAACCTGGGGAAAGAAAAAACCTCGGGGAAAAAAGAATTTTTTTCGTATTGAGATTCAGGACAAGAAGTAGAAGTTACATTGTTTGTATGTAACAGCGTTGGTTTAGCTTTGCTCATGGAATTCGAATTATGTGGAATATTATGCTACGGATTTCGCATCAATGTTCTGCGTAAGTAACTAGTTAATACATGAAACAAGTGTAAAATAAGTGTGATGAAGAATGTCCTTGGATAAATATATAAAAAAATCATAGTTTAAATGTACATACAGAAGCAGAGTAGTAAATGCGAGCAGAAAAAAAACATTTGGCTATTTCTTATCTTTCGGTCAGACGCTTGTATTTATGACTAGTGGCACTCGCATGGCTTTGTCCGCAGTAGAAAATTAAAAGGTGTTTTGGTTCCCCAGTATACTTGCAAATAATGCATGATGAATTTCTCGCCAATTGGCTTGCCCATGTTACGGTTCCACGTTATCATAGCTTGGTAATTTACTCGTCCATCTTATGATAATTTTGTTCTTAAAATTCGAATAGAAAAAGAACAAAATCGAATTTTCAAAAAATTGCCTCGAGGTGCACACCCCTATGCTACAATCTAATTTTGTGCCAAATTTCATGAAAATCGGCCGAACAGTCTAGGCGCTATGCGCGTCACAGAGATCCTGACAGGCAGAGAGACTTTCAGCTTTATTATTAGTAAAGAAGATAAAGAAAGTTAAAGAAGGCAAAAAAAAAAAAAAAAGTGAAAATGGGAAGAAAAAAAGAGTTGGGGAATTTTATAAGAAAATTTCGCTATTTGGGGAAGAAAAAAAAAATTTCAGGAGACAAAAATATTAAAGGAAGTCGATTCATTTTATGAAAATATTAGTGGAAAAATAAATTTTTGAATTTGGGGAATTTTGATAGAAAACATCGCTTTTTGGGGAAAAGTAGGAAGGGAATTGGGGAAATCTGGATTTGACCATTTGGCTACACTGCACGCATCCTCATTTCTCCTGTTGTCCCGTTCTTCTGAGGAGGAGTTCTTGAATATCTTTTCACTTCAGTTCACTATAAGAGATCGCCGAAACGAAACCTTTTCCTACACGAGTGAAAATTGTATGTGTCTGAAAATTGTACATATTTTTTGAGCCGTGTTTATTTCATTTTCCTTATTTTCAAAATTTTATTTCCCGCAAATGAGGTGAAACGTTCCCGATATTGTCTTTGGGGGGTTTCCTTCCGGGATTTGAAAATCAGTGGGGGCGCTTAAACACCAAATCCAAAGGGGGGGGGGAGCTCCGTAAAAGCGCAATTTTTCAAAATGTACCTTAAAATTTGTTTTAGTTTCTTTTTCCTTTTTTAAGAAAAATACTTGAAAAATAAATATCAAATCTTACTTTAGTTTTTAACTACAGTATAATTCTAGAAGTTCAAAAAAAAAAAAAAAAAAAATAGTTTGAACTTGATCTCTTGAATTCAAATTATGTTTTTCGCAATCGCGAGTGTGTGTGCGTATGTAGGCGTGTGTGTTTGTGTGTGGGGGGGGGGGGTATGTTTGTTTGTGTGTGGGCGGTTTGTGTATGTGTGTGTGTGGGTAGTTGTGTTTATGTGTGTTTGTGTGGGAGATATGTGTATGTATGGGTAGTTGTGTGTATGTGTAGGTGTGTGTATGTGTTTGTGTGTCTGTATGTATGCGTGTGTGTATGTCTTTGTGTGGGTAGGTGTATGTGTAGGTTTTTTTGTGTGTAGGCGGTTTGTGTATGTGTGTGTGTGGGTAGTTGTGTTTATGTGTGTTTGTGTGGGAGATATGTGTATGTATGGGTAGTTGTGTGTATGTGTAGGTGTGTGTATGTGTTTGTGTGTCTGTATGTATGCGTGTGTGTATGTCTTTGTGTGGGTAGGTCTATGTGTGTGTAGGTGAAAGTGTAGACAAGTAAGTGACACAACCTGGAGACGGTTTTCGCCAGATGATCAGCATCGTGAGGCGGCCGACCGTTTGACGGGGGGTGCTGCAGAGGGTGCTGGTGGGAAAATAAAATAATAGCACATCAAGACAGTCAAGTGAGAACAATAAGCAATCGCGATTGCTCAAAAAAAAAAAAAAAAACAACAACAGCGTAAATAATATTAACACCATTTTACTAACAAAAATATAACTCGCAAGTTATAGAAATTGTCTAATTTGTTCGTCTTGTTACCCTTAACTGACCATTAAAGAATACGTAAATGAATACACAAAATCAAAGAAAAACAATTTCGTACTGAATTTTGAACTTAAGAGAAAATTCAAGTTTTTGAATAAGAAGTACTAAGATTGATAAATCTGTTTGGTAAAAAAAATGCGTTGACTAAATGCGTTCACTGATGCCATTAGCTCAGAGCACAATGTTTTGGCATTAGATAAAAATAATTATCGGCATCAGAAAAAAAATTAAAATATTGTAGCGCAATGATAGTAATGAATTTCATGTTTGCTTAAGAAAAGCTTTCCTTCAAAATTATCGTGTGTGAGTGCTATTATGATTTACTGCTTAATGACAACATTTTTTTAAACAATACGTAAACATTCAGCGTGAAAATGGAGTAGCGCACCAAAGTTCATCGTTTCTGACGTCCTATAGACCACCCCTTATTTCCAAAATCGGACATTAAAAACAAATTAAATAAAAAATAACTATTGAGAAAATACAAGTTTTTTCTGGCTACATGTTTTCTTTCTTTTTTTTTCTTTCTTTCTTTCTTTTTTTTTTTTTTTTTTTTTTGAGCATCACGATTGCTTATTGCTTTTATTTGACTGTTTTGATGTCCTATCATTTTATTTTCCCACCGCCACCCTCCGCAGCATCACCGTCGACCGGCTCCTCACGATGCTGCTCCTCTAGCGAAAGCCGTCTCCAGGTTGCATCCATGTCCTACACACACGCGCATACATACGCGCACATACACACATATATATGCCTACACACATACACA
This sequence comes from Uloborus diversus, assembly GCF_026930045.1. Lineage (NCBI taxonomy): Eukaryota > Metazoa > Arthropoda > Arachnida > Araneae > Uloboridae > Uloborus > Uloborus diversus. The sequence goes on along the minus strand of NW_026558329.1, from coordinate 399,424 downwards.
AACATATACACACACGTATACATACAGACACCTACACATACACACACACATATGCCTACACACATACACAAACATATACACACACGTATACATACAGACACCTACACATACACACACACGCATACGTACAGACATCTACACATACATACACAACTACCCACACACTCATACCTGCACACAGACACAAACACACAAGCCTACACACACATACACATACCCTCTACACACAAACACACATACCCCCACACACACATAAACACGCCTGCATACACACACACACTCGTGATTGCGAAAAACATAATTTGAATTCAAGAAGTCAATGTTCAAATTAATTTTCTCTTTTTTCTTTTGCTTTTTCTATCAATTTTAGTAACTAAAAGTAGTTACTTTTGACTGTCGGAAACAACCCAATTCTTGGTTCGTATTTTTTCTTTCTTTTCTGTGCTTTCCTATGTTATCTAGGGGAAAAATCAAACATATTTACATTTTGTAAACATCAGGGGGGCCCACGGAGGGGGGGGAATTTTTTTGGGGGGGATTTTTGTATTTTACGAATTTATTTATTTAAATTTATTTTTTAATTTAATTTTAATAAAAATTATTTATTTCGTTTTATTTTATTCTGTATATTTTTTATTTCACCTATTTATTAAGTATGTGTGTACATGTCATTGGCGTAGCACATATCTTTTCTTATAAAATAACAATAATAATAATAATAATTAAAAATAAATTTAAAAAAACATCTAAAACCATTTAAAAAATTTTTTTTAAATAAATAACATTAAAAAAAGAGAGCTAAAAATAAAAAAAATTGAAAGAAGGTTGAGATTTTTTTTGGGGGGGGGGGAATTTTTGTATTTTAGAAATTTATTTATTTAAATTTATTTTTTGATTTAATTTTAATAAAAATTATTTTTTCGCTTTATTTTATTGTTTATTTTTTATTTCACTTATGTATTAAGTATGTGTGTACATGTCATTGGCGTAGTACACATCTTTTCCTATAAAATAACAATAATAATAATAATTAAAAATAAATAAAAAAATAAAAAACATTTTAAAAACATTAAAAAAAATTTTTTAATAAATAAAATTAAAAAAAAGAGAGCGAAAAATAAGAAATTGAAAGAAGGTTGAGATTTTCGAGGGGGGGGGGATTTTTGTATTTTACGAATTTATTTATTTAAATTTATTTTTTAAATTCAATTTTAATAAAAATTATTTATTTCGTTTTATTGTATTCTGTATATTTTTTATTTCACTTATTTATTAAGTATGTGTGTACATGTCATTGGCATAGCACATATCTTTTCTTATAAAATAATAATAATAATTAAAAATAAATAAAAAAATAAAAAACATTTAAAAAAAAATTTAAAATAAATAAAATTAAAAAAAAGAGAGCTAAAAAAAATTGAAAGAGGGTTGAGATTTTTTTTGAGGGGGGGGGGCAGGGAATTAGCGCCATTGAGCTTTGGGGGGGAGGGCACCCCTGGTATACGTTCTGGCCCTCAAGAGAAATCTGAATATGCGGTGCGGCCCTCGGATAAATAAAAGATTGAGAATGATTTAAAAACATGAAGAGGCCATGTCGGACCGAATCTTGCAAACGCTCTTCAAGCCACATTAATTAATGTTCATTACAGGAACTCGCGTCCTTGACTGTACTTCCAGTAAACAAATCTTCTCTTCCAGATTTTCTGCAATGCGCTGTTCTGATTGGCTGACGAAAAGGTCCATTTGTCTCTTGTGTGTCGTCACTCTGCTGTGCTCAGGTAAGGAGCTGCACTCTGCTGTCTTTGTTGGTGAAAGTGCTCATTATGTGGTTGTTGTTTAGCACCAATTTGCGGACGAAATGCAAGTTGAATGGAGGTTGGGGTCGAAAGACCAAAGGGTTGGAAAAAGACGCGTTTTAAATCACTTCTTTAGTTTGAAAAGGTCTTGATGAACATGAAAAATTTATTGTTGATAAAATTAAAAAGAAAAAAATAATAAAATTATATTAATTTGAATTTTTGGCATCTTGAATTCAAATTATGTTTTTCGCAATCACGAGCGTGTGTGTGTGTATGAATGCACGTGCGTGTTTGTGTAGGCACATGTGTGTGGGTGCGCGCGCGTGTGTGTGTGTATGTAGGCATGTGTGTGCGTGTTGTGTATGCAGTACTGTGTGTGTACGAGTGTGTGGGTAGACGTTTGTGTGTGTGTATGAAGGCATATGTGTTTGTGTCTGTGTGCAGGCATGAATGTTTGTATGTGTGTGTAGGAGTGTGTGTTTGTGTGTATTTAGGCATATGTGTTTGTGTCTGTGTACAGGCATGAATGTGTGTATGTGTGTGTGTAGGAGTGTGTGTTTGTGTCTCTGTGTGCAGGCATGAATGTGTGTATGTGTGTGTGTAGGAGTGTGTGTTTGTGTCTGTGCAGACATGAGTGTGTGTATGTGTGTAGGCGTGTGTGTGTATATCCGTGTGTGTGTAGGATATGGACGCAACCTGGAGACGGTTTTCGCAAGAGGAGCAGCATCGTGAGGAGCCGGTCGGCGGTGATGCTACAGAGGGTGCTGGCGGGAAAATAAATTGATAGGAATTCAAAACAGTCAAATAAGAACAATTAGCAATCGTGATTGCTCAAAAAAAAAAACAAAAAAAAAAACGACTGAGTAGCAAATGTAGAATCAAGAGGAAAAATTGAAAATCGTTTTAAAAGCCTTATACTTTTACAAATCAATGACAAGTATTTTATTTGTTTGTAAATAGAAACTAGCAACAGATAAACTTTTTAAATCACTGCTTTTCATTTCCTTGTCGACCAACAATGAATTCGGTTACCCATCGCGTGAATAAAGGCTTAGCCATATTTAAAATCTGCTTTAAAAAAGTTATAGTTCGAATTCTATGAAGCATGAAAGTTCCAAACACATTCTATCAGCCGTAGAAAAAAAAAACTCTTCATTTTGGTACTAAATTTTAAAATTTTTAACTATGTTTTCAATGTAAAAATCGCAAAAAAACTTTCAGAGGTTTTTAATTAATATCTTCGTCAATGAATGTCATCCAAAGTCGCAACCTAGCTAAGAACATTCTCAATCAACTCTCCTTTCGAACATTTTTTTTGAGCAATCACGATTGCTTATTGTTCTCACTTGACTGTTTTTGACGTTCCTTTGATTTTTCCCACCGAAACCCTCCTCACCATCACTGTCGACCGGCTCCTCGCGATGCTGCTCCTCTAGCGAAAGCCGTCTCCAGGTTGTATCCATGTCCTACACACACGCGCATACATGCACAACTACACACGCACACACACACACGCACACATACAAAAACATACACAAACACATACACACATACAAACACATACACACGCGCATACATACACAATTACACACGCACACACACACGCACACATACACACACATACACAAACACATACACACATACAAACACATACACACACGCATACATACAGACACCCACACATACACACACACAAACATACACACACATACACAAACACATACACACATACACAAACACACACGCATACATACAGACACCCACACATACACACACAAAAACATACACACACATACACACAACTACCCACACATTCATGCCTGCACACAGACACAAACACACATGCCTACACACATACACATAACCCGTACACACAAACACATACCCCCACACACAAACACACACGCCTACATACACACTCGTGATTGTGAAAAAAATAATTTGAATTCAAGATGTCAAAATTCAAATAAATTTTTGTTTCCGCTTATTTTTTTTTCAAAAATCAGTCCATCTGTCTAGGTTCTAGAGTGCCACGAACAGATACACAGACACTTCAAACGTATGACCCCCTTCCTTTGTGTGTCGGGGGTTAATAAAGCTTTCTGTTTAAGGGGGTCCGAGACACATTTTGAAATTTTTTTTAATACATACTTTAGCGTTTTGAAATTTTTTGCACTGATTCACCATTTATTTAATGAGCAAAATCATTACATAAATATGAAAAAAAAGTATTTAAATTTAATTAGTTTTTTTTTTTTTAATGAGATTGCTTTAAATTGCTATAACTCAAAATATTCTTGATCATTTTTTTAAATGAATTGCGCACAAATATCTAAGCTATAATTTTTATTCGGCGATTTTTAAAATATTGATTCAACAAAAAATATTTGAAGAAAAATTTCGAAAAATTCGAAGATAATTTTTTTTTAATTATAATTTTTGCAGTAAACTTTTTTTTTTTCAAATTCGCTGAATAAAATTTAAAGTAAACTGTTTGAAAAAGACATGCTCCAAGTTTCATTACTTTATCTTTATCGGTTCCTGACTTATAAGAGTTTGAATGCAAGAAATCGGGAAAAATTGCATCATGGAGAAAAACGCGTTTAAAGTTTTAAAGTTAAGTACACATTAGTTAGGTGCATGAAGCAAAAATAATTATATCTTTCGTTCTATTTAAGATAGAAACAAGATTCAAACGTCCTCTTAAGCAGAAAAACACGGAGTAATTTTTCACATGATAAAAAAAATGCAAAATTTGACGAGTTTTGTATCCCGGACCCTCTTAAAGCTATAAGCCGTTTCTATTCAAAGCTATAAGGTATTCAATTTTCGTTTTGACATTCTTCTTAGTAAACATCACAAAACCAAATCTCAATCCTACTGAAGTATGGGTTGGAAATGGCCAAGCAAAAATCAAAAATATTAAGAAAATAGCCCGAGATAATACAAGGTCGCTCAATTTCTCTTGCTCACATTATTTTCAAGCATTATTTTTTTAAAGGGGTCACCTTTCAAGCAATTTCTATTAATTTATATAAATTTTATATTTCTTTGAAACCATAACATGCATACTTATTTCGTAATCAATAATTTATCTCCAAAATTTAAAAATATTGCCTACTTTTTTTGAAAATTCAAAAAATTGAGGAAATTTTTAACTTTTTAAAATTCCTAACTTTTTTTTATTTTTGCACTCATTTAAAAAACGTTTTTTGCAAAACAATCACTATAATCATCTCTAAAAAATTGTACATTCATTTTCTTATGAGTTCATTCGAAAATTTTCTGTGATTAATTATGTAAAAAATCGAAGTTTTTTAAAAAAATTTGTTTTTTAAAGGTTTAACATGCTCTAAACATTAGAGTCATTTATGAAATGCTTATCCAATGCACAGTTTTGTCAAATATGTTATCCCAATTGCAAAAAGGATTACTTTAAAGCTGTATCTTTAATAGAAAAAAATCCTTACGGATTCTAATGACATGAAAACACAAAAAACCATCATCGAGAAAAAGCAATTTGAAGTTTTTCTTTTGCTTAAGAACACATAGGGAGCATGGCCTAAAACCACGCATAACTTTTTAAATATTTGAACTAAAGCATTGAAACTTTTCCCCTGTGTTCAGAATAGTTTTTTGTTTTGAAATAAGCAATAAAAAATTTTTTGATCGTTTCATCATTTTTGAGGTACTACAACACCTTAAAAAGCAATTGTTTATGTCTTCCACAGAAAAGAAGGCTACTTTTTTAAATTTAGACAACATTTAAAGTCGCCCAAAAATAGCCGGCACAATAAAGTTTTAGATCGCTAAATGCAGCAAAATGCAACCCGATCCGCTACTTTTCACTTTATCTGGCAATACTGTACAGTTTTTTCATCAACATTCGGATGAAAAAGACACGGCGACGTCCAACACGGAAAAAGACACGTGAAAAGACACGGCGGTGAGACGAGCGTCAGCACGCTCGTCTCACAGAATCTGGGAGAGGATAGGAGATACTACTATAGCTGTACTATAGCATTTTGCGATTGAATTCCTCTCTCATGCGAACTGAAAACAGAAAGCACTGTGTTAAAGGAAAAAGAAATAATTAATTTGAATTTTTGGCATCTTGAATTTAAATTATGTTTTTCGCAATCACGAGTGTGTATGTAGGCGTGTGTGTTTGTGTGTGGAGGTTATGTGTGTTTGTGTGTAGGGGGTATGTGTATATGTGTGTAGGCATATGCGTTTGTGTCTGTGTGCTGGCATAAGTGCGTGGGTAGTTGTGTGTATGAATGTGTGTGGGGGGGGGTATGTGTGTGTAGGCATATGTATTTGTGTCTGTGTGCAGGCATGATTGTGTGGGTAATTATGTGTATGTGTTTGTGTATGTTTTTGTGTGCGTGTGTGTATGTGTAGGTGTCTGTATGTGTGTGTATGTGTATGTGTGTAGGGGTATGTGTATGTGTGTGTAGGCATATGTGTTTGTGTCTGTGTGCAGTCATGAATGTGTTGGTAGTTGTGTATGTGTATGTTTTTGTATGTGTAGGTGTCAGTATGTATGCGTGTGTTTATATGTGTGTAGGTGTATGTGTGTGCGTGTGTGTGTGTGTAGTTGTGTATGTAGTTGTGTTGTGTATGCGTGCGTGTAGGACATGGATGCAACCTGGAGACGGCTTTCGCTAGAGGAGCAGCATCGTGAGGAGCCGGTTGACGGTGTTGCTGCAGAGGGTGCTGGCGGGAAAATAAAATCATAGGAACGCCAAAAACAGTCAAATGAAAGCAATAAGCAATCGTGATTGCTCAAAAAAATCGTATGCTTTTGCTTTAGTTTCGTGCATGAATTGAAAACAAAACTTTCAAGCGAGCTTCGACTTAAAAGCTGTTACCTTCGAGACATAGAGACAACTTAGCGTTGGAATAACACTGATAATATTCGGAACCAATGAAAACTTCGAGATAGAGGAACATTCGACTTACAAGACTCCGAGTCATCGAAAGTTGACTGTATATACCAAATGGGTCAACCAATAGGAATTCGCGACAAGAGACAACCAACCAATCAGCAAACTGTAGGTCAGCCTTGAAGCACGCAGCAAGGAGGAAGACAGTAATTGGTTGAATTTTCCTTGCTTTAGTTTGCTAGTTACGTTTCGGTAGAAATGATAACATGTCGAATAATGTATTTAGCAGTAGTTTCAAAATTTCATCTTATTTACTAATAATAAAGCTGAAAGTCTCTCTGTCCGGAGGATGTCTGTAGGATGTCTGGATCTCTGTGACGCTCATAGCGCCTAGACCGTTCGGCCGATTTTCATGAATTTTGGCACAAAGTTAGTTTGTAGCATGGGGGTGTGCACCTCGAATTTTTTTTTTTTTTTTTTTTTTTTGAAAATTCGATGTGGTTCTTTTTCTATTCTAATTTTAAGAACAAAATTATCATAAGATGGACGAGTAAATTACGAAATTATCATAACGTGGAACCGTAACATGGGCACAAGCCAATGGGCGATACACGAAATGATCATAACGTGGAATCGTAACATGGGTACAAGCCAATTGGCGAGAAAATTCATCATACATTATTTGTAAATATAGAGACGAACCAAAAGACCTTTTGATTTTTCTATTACGGGCAAAGCCGTGCGGGTACCACTAGTATTGAAAAAAGAAGCGTGAAATTTGCGTTTTTAAGAAAGAAAAATAAGTCTCAAGTAAGTGCTATGGCCCTCTTTTGTTTTTGGCTGTTCCTCTTGCTCAAAAGGCAACTAAGACGAGTTGGAGTAACGGCACCAATAACAGACATGCTTAAGACATTGCTCTCAGGTTAACTCCATTTTCTGAACCTTTTAATTAAATCTTTACTAATGATAAAGCTGAAAGTATCTCTGTATGAATGTCTGTAGGATGTCTGGATCTCTGTGACGCGCATAGCGCCTAGACCGTTCGGCCGATTTTCATGAAATTTGGCACAAAGTTAGTATGTAGCATAGGAGTGTGCACCTCGAAGCGATTTTTTCGAAAATTCGATTTTGTTCTTTTTTTATTCCAATTTTAAGAACAAAATTGTCATAAGATGGACGAGTAAATTACGAAATTATCATGACGTGGAATGGGAGAGCGAATGAACATAGCCAATTGGCGAGAAACTCAACATCCATTATTTGTAAATATACAGGCGAACCGAATGACCTTTTAATTTTCAACTACGGGCAAAGCCGTGCGGGTACCACTAGTTATTAATAATGGACTTTTTAAATTATTTTTCTCTCGTGCTACTACATCTCATCTAGCGTTTGGCAGCTTCTGGATCATCTGAATGAATGAATTCTTTTGACTTTCATTTGACTGCTTTTGGCGTCCTATCATTTTATTTTTCCGCCAGCACCCTGCGCAGCACCACCGTCGACCGGCTCCTCACGATGCTGCTCCTCTAGCGAAAGCCGTCTCCAAGTTGCATCCATGTCCTACACACACGTGCATACATACACAACTATACGCACACACATACATTTACACACACAAACACATACACACACGCATACATACAGACACATACACACACACATACACACAACTACCCACACATTCATGCCTGCACACAGACACAAACACATATGCCTACACACATGCACCCCCCCACACACACATTCATACACACAACTACCCACACACTTATGCCAGCACACAGACACAAACACACATGCCTACACACACATACACTTACCCCCTACACACAAACACACATACCCCCCACACACATAAACACACACGCCTACATACATACATTCGTGATTGCGAAAAACATAATTTGAATTCAAAATGTCAAAATTAAAATTAATTTTCTTTTTTTATTTGCTCCATTTCGAAAAAAGATCCGATCCCCAGTGACAGACACCTGCAATTCTGACGATACCCAGTAACAGATAGGATGAGGAAAGGATGAGTCATGGTCAAAATTCCTTTTTTCTCTTCAAAATGTGCAAAAGTTCTTTATTTTCAGAACAAAAGCCTTATTTAATTCAAAAGAACATGAAACACCGGCAGACCTCGTGGTGGCTGTTCATAACCTTTCCCCACTGCCTCGTTAAATACCAACTGGCTCACAAAATTCACTCTGCTATCACTAGATGGCTGCACCGTATTCATGGATCACCAGCAACACCCGTTTTACCCGCCTACACGGCTTATTATTTACTAGTGGTACCCGCACGGCTTTGCCCGTAATAGAAAAATTAAAAGGTCTTTTGGTTCGCCTGTATATTTACAAATAATGTATGGTGAATTTTCTCGCCAATTGGCTTGTACCCATGTTACGGTTCCACGTTATGTTAATTTCGTATCTCGCCCAATGGCTTGTGGCCATGTTACGGTTCCACGTTATGATAATCTCGTAATTTACTCGTCCGTCTTATGATAATTTTGTTCTTAAAATCGGAATAGAAAAAGAACCACATCGAATTTTCGAAACATCGCTTCGAGTTGCACACCCCCATGCTGCAAACTAAATTTGTGGCAAATTTCATTAAAATCGGCCGAACGGTCTAGACGTATGCGCGTCACAGAGATCCTGACAAAGATCCGGACAGAGATCCTGACACACAGAGAGACTTTCAGCTTTATTATTAGTAGTAAAGTAATAGTAATAAAGATAAAGATTCACGTGTTTTTCAGAACAAATTCTTTCCCATTTTATTAAATTTCTGTGAAAAATGGGCTTAAAATTAGAATAAGAATAAAATCGAATTTTCGAAAAATCTCTTCGAGGTGCACACCCCCATGCTACATTCTAACTTTGTGCCAAATTTCATGAAAATCGGCCGAACGGTCTAGGCGCTATGCGCGTCACAGAGATCCAGACATCCTCCTGACATCCAGACATCCTCCTGACATCCAGACATCCTCCTGACATCCAAACATCCTCCTGACATCCAGACATCCTCCTGACATCCGGACATTATCCTGACATCCAGACATCCTCCGGACATCCAAACAGAGATACTTTCAGCTTTATTATTAGTAAAGATAAAGAAATCCAAACTTAGGACTGTCTGTAACTGAACCCTTGCTCAGGGGTGATTGATGTGAGTTCATCAAAAAGTACCTGAAAGTTTCAAAGCGAGAACGGGGGGTGAGGGTGTAATCTTTGACCCTTATTACTTAAGTGCACCTTTGCCATAGTATTAAATAGTTCTGAGTCAAAATATTGTGTGTACATGTGATTAAACTTTTAATGGGTTACAAAGTTACTTTTGAGCTGGTGTTTATCTTGACATTTATTTGTCCATCTTAAGGGATAGGTGTCCATCTTAAGGCTCTTGCAGGTATATTTGATGAGTATTGCATAATTTAAAAAATTGCGGAGGTAGGGAGATAAAAGCATAAGAAAAAAAAAACATAATTCCGGTATTTTCGGACATAAAAATACCGGAAATACATCCGAAAATATCGAAAATTCGGTAAAATACCGGAACACAATCACCCCTGCCCTTGCTTGTCACTGGTGCCGTTACCCTAAATGTCAAAAAAGAGAGAACATTTCGGGTGCAACGACAGCCGAGCCAAAGTACATTCCGAAACAAGCCTTCTCGGAATCTTTCCAACATCGACCACCCCTTAGGGAGAAAGTGTGGGAAGTTCAAGGGGTTACTGCTTACTACCAAACGACACGACCTTGAGGGTCACGGATTTGGACAAATTTCTAGATATAGGTCAATCCCAACTAGATATGAGCCCAGGTATAGCGTTTTGATTGCATAGGCTTTAGATTGAAAAGCGATAGCTTTGTGCAAGGTAAATTAGATAAAAATGGAACAATGTTTAAAAGCACAAAAAAGATAAAAAGTTTTTAAAAACGCAGACATGTTTCGGAGGCAGTAGCCTGTTTCCTCAGTGCCAAATGAACAAATGGATGAATCAAGGTCAAGGGAGAGTTTAAGGGTTCTAAGGACCTTTGCCCTTCAAAATTTTCAACTTTCTGGAAAAAATATATGTTATGCATAATTTAATTCTGAACAATTTCATACCTTATTTATTACCATAAGCAAAAAAGTTTCATGTTATCGTAAAAATGCGTAAACTTTCCCCGTAGAGATTTATGTTAACAGCAACTGTTTAAGCTACTTTTTCTCAGGTGCCGGTTTCTTGTTTTGCGTGCATGATATTTCAGAAAGTTTGTAATATATTTCCGTAAAACTTTTTGTGCATGTTTGACTGGTTTATTTTTATTATAAAAATGAAAGTTAATATTAAAAAACAGAGTTTTCCCCCAAAATTTTGGAAAATTTTGATATTAACTTATAAAAGTTCAAAAAAATAAATAAATATTTAAAAAAAAAAAAAAAAAAACATTTAGGTCCAAATCATAAAAATAAACCAGACAAACATGCATTATAAGTTTTACGGAAATATATAAGAAACTTTTTGAAATATCATGCGCGCAAAACGAGAAATCAGCGAAACCAGCGCCTGAGAAAAAGAGGCTTAAACAGCTGCTGTAACATAAATCTCTATGGGGGAAAAGTTACGCATTTGTATGATAACTTGAAAAGTTTTTGGCGTATGGTAATAAATAAGGTATCAAATTGTTCAGAATTAAATTATGCATGACATATATTTTTTCCAGAAACTCGAAAATTTTGAAGGTTAAAGGTCCTTAGACCCCTTAAATGCGTAACCGGAAAAACATTGACCAATCAGCTATCAGCGAGTGCTGAGGCAAAATATGACGTATTCTAACATGTAAGATTGAATAAGATTGGAGAAAAATGCGGAACAGCAAAAGACTCATTGCAAAGATTATTTAAGTTTTTATGAATGTAAAAGGATTCCAGAAAATCTAATTCACCTACTGTTGTAGGTCTGCAAATGATCTTGGCCTGCGAAAAGACAAAATTGTGCCCTGTGTCCCAACAATGTGTAGCAATTGAAGATTTGTTCAGTTACGCATTTAAACTCTCCCTTGACCTTGATTCATCCATTTGTTCATTTTGCACTGAGGAAGGAGGCTATTGCCTCCGAAACATGTCTGTGTTTTTAAAAACTTTTTATCTTTTTTGTGCTTTTAAACGTTGTTCCATTTTTATCTAATTTGCATAGGCAGCAACGGGCGTCCAAAGTTGATGCTTTGAACCCATACATACAATGGAGTTTCCTTTAAAATTAACATTTTTATCTCTTTTTCTGCTACTGTACTACAGAATGAGTCGTTTGCATGCTTACCTTTGAATTAATTACGTTGAATTCTAATTTTTAATAAGCGGTTCTCAAATTCAAATTGTTTACTACTTTTAATTTCGATTACTTTAATGCCAAAATAACATAGTTACAGGATATTTATCGTTTGCAAATGAAACTAATCATTTTCGTTTTGTATTAATCGTCTGCTAGTAAAAAGTATTTATCGTTTGCAAATGAAACTAATCATTTTCGTTTTGTATTAATCGTCTGCTAGTAAAAAGTATTTATCGTTTGCAAATGAAACTAATTATTTTCGTTTTGTATTTATCGTCTGCTAGTAAAAAGTATTTATCGTTTGCAAATGAAACTAATTATTTTCGTTTTGTATTAATCGTCTGCTAGTAAAAAGTATTTATCGTTTGCTAATAAAAACATTTACTTTAACTGGATATTTATCGTCTGCTACCAAAGATATTCCACATTGATAAGCAAAAAACTGGAGAAGGGATAAAGCTCTGATTTATTGCACATGGCCGTAAAAGAGCAGAAATAGAAGATCGTTTCGACTTTTCAAATAACTTAGATATGCCCATAAGTAAATACGTGTTCTCCCTTATTCTCAATTTACTAACAAATATGCCAAAGGTGTTGGGAGATTGAACATAATGTCGAATTCTGAAATACAGTCGAACCTGTCTATCTCGAATTTTACGGGAGAGAAAAAAAATCGAGATATGGAGATTTCGAGATACAGAGGTTTTGGAAAAAAGTTCTAAAAATAATTAATTGGAGCAATGACTCGAAAATAAAACTTTGGAAGCAATTTTACTTATCAACAATGTCCCCTTCCTCTCAGTTTCCGAATGGATTTGTAATTGCTGGAACACTTGCTTCTTGTACATAAAATTTTAATTCTGGAGGATTATATGACTGCTAATATTAAGAAAAATGCTTTTTGTCCCGAATTCCAGTTGATAAAGATCGTTGGGAATCGAATTCAGGAAAGACACTTAAGTCGAAATTCGAGATATACAGGTTTTTAGAAAATTTCATTCGAGACAAACATGAGGGGAAAACATTGAATTAATACTTTATGCGCAGGGGAAATGAAAAACTTCGACATAGAGAGGTTTTTGAGATAAGCAGGTTCGAGATAAACAGGTTCGATTGTAACAGTTGAAACGCCGTTGCATTTCTGGAGCCAAACCTAGTAACTTTGGACACTCGTTGCAGAGAAACTAGGGCCTATGCAGTCAAACCGCTTTACCTGCGCTCATATCTAGTGGAAATGGACCTATAGCTAGAATTTTGTCCAAATCCGTAACCCTCAAGGTTGTGCCGTTTGATTGTTGGAGGAGGAATAGGTTTACTAATATTCAGATCTACCAGTTTTTTTTCTTTGGTCAAAGGTCGGATACTAATTCCTAACAGACCTTGTAAATACATACTAATAGTTTCCTTTCAGGCAGGCCTGAATGGGTTTTCAAATCTTTGACTTTTATTATCTACAGGCTGTTTCAAAAATGACCGATACCTTTGAAAAAACAATAAAAACTAAACGGGCAGCAATGTTTTGCACCGTTTGTTGCATTATGCTTGGAACAACAGTAAATTTTCAGACAGACAAACTTTCAAAATGAGTTACAATGTTCCTCAACAGATGGCGCTTCAGGTAGTTTAAATGGTGTTCAAACGAGCTGATGTGTGCATCACATGACTTCCTTTTACTCCAATTTAATGTCATTTCCCCGTCACTGGCAATTTTAATGTGATTCAATTGTTTACTCTCTAAGTATCAGCAAAAGTGGCCAATTTAAAACTAAATTTTTAAAAAAAAAATCGCCAAATTTTTCGCCAACTTGGCGACAAAACTTGGCGACCAAAAGACTGGCGATATATCGCCAGGTGTCCTACAAATTATAACACAACTTGAGTTTATATCGAAATTATCAATGATTTCCCCCCTAAAAGGGGCAAAATACCCCCTTAGGAACATGCGAATGCAACTAAAAGGGAAGGTGCTCAACTAGACCCCACTAGGAGTCTACGTACCAAATTTCAACTTTCTAGGACATACCGTTTTTGAGTTATGCTGGATACATACACACATACGTACATACATACGTACGTCACGAGAAAACTCGCTGTAATTAACTCGGGGGTCGTCAAAATGGATATTTCGGTTGTCTGTACGTTCCTAGGCATATATCCACGTGTGATCGGATCCAAAAAAAAAAACATTCATTCGGGGGTGAGAGAAATGGAAATGAAGGCCGATTTTTGAGTGCAATTTTTTTCGCGAATACAATACTTCCTTTTTTGTCTAAGGAAGTAAAAATTGCAGTCTGTAAAATCGCCAAAATAACCGGTATATTTGAAAAATCAATAAAACCTAACGGACAGCATTGATTTTTCAAATATACCGGTCATTTTGGCGATTTTACAGACTGCGTTTTCTTTTATACCTTTTAAAATACCCTCAGCGCCATCTGTTGAGGAACATTGTAACTAATTTTGAAAGCGTGTCTGCCTGAAAATTTACTGTTGTCTCAAGCATAATGCAACAAACGGTATATTTCTATAGCTGTCCGTTTAATTTTCATTGCGTTTTCAAAGGTATCAATCATTTTTGGAACACCTGTATACTGCCGTGCTAAGCACAGATGTGGTATCTGCACATTTTTATCAAAATTGAGTTATTGTCACCAGGTGGTCGTTAGTAATTTAATTTACATAAATCTCAAGCTTTTTGGCGATTTGTGGACGCGAAACATTAAAAAAAGCTTTAAGAAAAAAGTCGTAACTGCACAGTTTGCGGAGTTTGTTAAGGCAATTTGAGCGTAAGTGACAAATACTAAGTCTTTAAAGTGGTATCTGCGCAGTTACCACTTTTTTCCTTAGTCATTTGTAGATACGACTTTTATATACCTTAGTAAAGCAGCATATTTAATAACGTAGCAGTTTATTGTAACAAAGTACTGAAATTAGTTTACCGTTGAATAGTTGATACAGGTTGATAATAAAAACTAATACAACTTTGCATAATTGTTAAAGTAAATATTCAGCTTTTTCTATTCAAATGTTTATTCAAAATGCAAATTCTAAAAACGAAATGCTTGTAAAATATTCATATCTAATTCTTTCATGCAAAAGAAACGCATTTCATTCTAATGCCAGTAATATTTTTATTTAAGTATCGTCTGCTGTCAGAATTATCTTCATGCTCGGTAAAAAAATCTAGAAAATAAAACATTATAAAAAACATTCTTTGAATATAAAAAACAGGAAATTGTTATGGATTGCAGTTTTAACTGTCCGGAGTTTTGAAAATGGTATCTTTCAGAAAATAGACTCTGTTATATTTGTATTAACAAAATAAAGCGAAACAGCTAAGTCCAAAGAAAGCAGATGTTTTCCGTATTTTTAACGATACATTGAGCACGTTTTACTAAGCTATTTTTGTCGTATCTGTGCAGATACCCCTAAAAATGCCTAGTCATTGTCACTTACGGTGAAAATAGCTTAGTATAGGAAAATATTTTGAAAAGAAAATGTATCGTAACTACATTTATTAATTTTAAAATAAGATTTTTACAAAAATATTCTATTACGGTTTTTAGATAAGTTATTTAGGAAACAACTACCGCAAGTTGAGCATTTAATAAAGTCATAAATCAAAGAAACGAGTTGTAAAACTTTAATCATCAATTTCTCATTTTGAGCTCTACTGCAGATACCACATCTGTGCTCAGCACGACAATATAAACCTTTTTATTTTCGTTGTAATCATTTTAATAGTTATCATTTTTTGCACTCTCTAATCCCAGTTTCTTGTGAACAGACGTAGAAGGCCGCAGCTACGAGAAATGCACGGCTGAGGACGGCCGCCTCGGATATTGCGTCGCCATCATCTACTGCAGGCAGGGACAGTCCCAGCGGCTGCTGAGGTGCGAAGGGGACGACAACAACTACTGCTGTCCCCTACCCACCACCCAAGCCACAGAGAAGCCAAGAAGACACATCACCGAACGTCCCAGGAGGCCCATTTTCGGTGATGAAGAGCGTGGCAGGCCATCTGTACACAGATACGATCCAGAACTAGATGGCAAACCCTTTGATGAAAGACCCAGGAGGCCCACCAATGATAGAACTCCGTGGGATGATGAGGATCGTCGCAGGTCATCTAGACCCGGATACGATGATGAGCTAGATGGCAAACCCGTTGATGAAAGACCAAAGAGGCCCACCGGTGACAGGACTCCATGGGATGATGAGGATCGTCGTAGGCCATCTAGACCCAGATACGATGAAGAGCTAGATGGCAAACCCGTTGATGAAAGACCGAGAAGGCCCTCAAGTGACAGAACTCCGTTGGATGATGAGGATCGTCGAAGGCCATCTAGACCCAGATACGATGAAGAACTAGATGGCAAACCCGTTGATGAACGACCGAGAAGGCCCTCAAGTGACAGAACTCCATTAGGTGGAGAGGATCGCAACAGGCCATCTAGACCCGGATACGATCCAGACTTGGATGGCAAATCTGTAAATGAAAGACCCAGGAGACCCCCAAGTGACAGAACTCCATTAGGCGGTGAGGATCGTAGCAGGCCATCTAGACCCGGATACGACCCAGACCAAGATGGCAAACGCGTGGACGAAAGACCCAGGAGGCTCCCAAATGACAGGACACCAACAGGTGGTGAGGATCGTCGCAGGCCATCTAGACCCGGATACGATACAGAACTAGATGGCAAGCCCGTTGACGAAAGACCCAGAAGACCACCGAAACGCGGGACTGATGAGAACCGCGACAGGACACCAGAAACCAGATACGATTCTGAGCCAGATGACGAGGATCCTGCATATTTTCCAAGACCACGAGATGTCGAAAAACCAAGAGATGCTTTCGGCGATAGCAATGGACAATCCAGAGACAGTTCAGGACGGTTCCCAGATCCTTCCAGGTCTCTGAGGCCAGAGATGCCCTCTAGGCCTGAAGACACCCGTGGCCCTAGTGATAGGACTCCTCCAAGGAGAGATTCTAATGAACCTAGAAGGCCAGAGATGCCCTCTAGGCCTGAAGACACCCGTGGCCCCAGTGATAGGACTCCTCCAAGGAGAGATTCTCCAGAACCTAGAAGGCCGGAGCAGCCCTATAGGCCCGCGCCTGGTGATAGTAATGATTACGATCCAGGCCCTGATCACCGAGATGACAGGAGACCACAGAGACCCAAGGACGCAACTGGGCCTACTGACCACGATGGTCGTGGTGGGGGTCCGGTCATTCGTTTTCCCGACAGACGGAACGACAGAAGGAATGGCTATGGGGAGAGAGGAGATACACCAGGTACACGCATGGAGGAAGACCCAAAGGACTTCAAGCGAGGAGGGGAAGAAGATAGACAGCGGCCAAGGTCGGAGAATAAGCCACGGTACGTTAAATTCAACTCTAACTCGTTTGGACCTTACATCAGGAATTAGTAAATGGAGGGAGCAAGTTCAGTCATTGGCTTGGTAAAATGCTCGGGCAAAGACATCCAAGTCACGTGACATTACAACGACGAATGGTTTGCACGTGTTGCGTGAAACAAGCGAAAGAAACCTGGTTTTTTCCAATGCTTTGCTGTAAACCAGTGTTGCCAGATTGGGGGAAATTTCCCCATCTTGGGGGAAATCTGGTGCTCTCTGGGAAAATTTTGGGGAAATGGGTTTTGAGGGGAATTCTTTGGGGAAAATTTTTTTTCTTGGGGAAAACCTGGAAAAAAAAACCCTGGGCAAAAAATAATTGTAATTAAATTTGC
Source organism: Uloborus diversus (assembly GCF_026930045.1). NCBI lineage: Eukaryota > Metazoa > Arthropoda > Arachnida > Araneae > Uloboridae > Uloborus > Uloborus diversus. The sequence continues at coordinate 381,657 of NW_026558329.1, read as the reverse complement.
GTCTTGACATCTGGTAGTTGCATTATTTGTATCAAACAGCGTTGGTTTAGCTTTGCTCAACTTTATGGAATTCGCATTTCGTATTATGTGGAGTATTATGCTACGGAATTGGCATTAATAGTTCTGCGTGAGTTATTAGTTGATACGTGAAACAGGCAAAAATAAGTGTGATGAAGTATGTTCTAGGATAAATATATACAAAAATCATAGTTTAAATGCAACAAAAGCAGAGTAGTAAATGCGAGTAGAAAAAAAAATATTTGGCTATTTCTTATCTCTCGGTCAGGCGCTTGTATTTATGACTAGTGACACCGCACGGCTTTGCCCGTAGTAGAAAATTAAAAGGTATTTTGGTTCTCCTGTATATTTACAAATAATGCATGATGAATTTCTCAAAAATTGGCTTGCCCACCTTACGGTTCTACATTATGATAACTTGGTAATTTAGTTGTCCATCGTATGATAATTTTGCCCGGGAAAATGTTCTTGAAATTGGAATAGAAAAAGAACAAAATCGAATATTCAAAAAATCGCAGGTGCACACCCACATGCTACAAACTGATTCTTTGCCAAATATCATGAAAATCGGTCGAACGGTCTAGGTGCTATGCACTTCACAGAGATCTTGACAGGCAGAGAGAGAGAGATCCGGAGCGAGAGACTTTCAGCTTTATTATTAGTTAGTAAAGATAAAAAAGATAAAGACAAAATAAAAAGCGAAAATGGGAAGAAAAAAAAAGTTGGGGAATTTTTATAAGAAAATTTGGTTATTTGGGGAAAAAATTTTTTTTCAAGAGACAAAGATATCAGAGGAAGTCGATTCATTTTATGAAAATATTAGTGGAAAAATAATTTTTGAATTTGGGGAATTTCGATAGAAAACATCGCTTTTGGGGAAAAGTTGGAAGGGAATTGGGGAAATCTGGGTTTGACCATCTGGCAACACTGCTGTAAACTCTATCACGTGACTTTGGGTCTTGACTTCACGAATGAAAGTCTTCACTCCCTCCATCTTATCTCTTCTCAATGGATTCAACCCTTTAATGTTAATTACCGATTCTATCAAAACGGAATTAATGAACGAATCTTCTAAAACCTTTGCATTCTAAAATTCTATAACCCGGAAATAAAGTCAGTGTGTGTGAAATGCATTCCTTCACACTGATCTCTAAATCCTACGTTTCTTCAATAGGAAACAAAAGTAATGTAACGGATTCGGTGCGACTTCCACTTTCCTGAAATGAAGACACAGTTCTTGATAAAAACACAGGAGCTTTATTTACACTTTGTACAGGAGAAATCGTTAACAACTGCTAAAATAATCATCAGCAATTAAGCAAATATCACTCAACACCGTAAACTCAACGGTGACACACGTATTTACTTCCAAATACGAAAACAACACAGCGAAATGCTTCGCTATAAACAGAGCTAAAACACACTCTCAGTACAAATTCTCAATCGAAACTCTCCCTTTTTATCCATCGCTAACGGCTTATATACACACCGAAAAGAAATCTCTCAAATATTCCACACGCTTCTGGAAAATAGTAGACCGTTATCAAATTTTATCAATGAACAAAAAGGAAATAGGGGGATCGTATACTTTAGCCATATGAAAAGGGGTTGTATATTCATTACGGGAAACTATTTACAGGTTACGTTACTACAATAATTACTATTTACAGGATTTGTAACAGTAATTTGCTTTAAATTTGTTTGTGTTTTTAAAAAAAATAATTGGAGGGTCGACTGGAACAGCGTTGGATGCGATTTTTTCAAAATTGGTTTCCGGTGAAATAATTTTGGCTGTTTCTCGTGAAATGAGAATGTGAGGTGATTTAGTCCTCAAAGCATTCGCTAGATAGTGTTTTGTGTGAGTTGAAGCCTGATAGTGTTTTGTGTGAGTTGAAGCCTGATAGTGTTTTGTTTGAGTTGAGCCCTTTTTAAATCTTCAAATCTTTTCAAATTTAATTGCGCTCTCAGAAAAAACGCTCTACAGCAAAATGCAATATTCATGCGACATTTTGCCGCTTTTCTATGAATTATTTTAATGTGTCAATGACGTTTTGGACACTTCGTATTTTTTTTTTTTTTCATTGAAAAAAATTAGGTAAGATAGTGGCCACTTCTTCAGTAGTGGCCACTTCAAGGTTTAAAACGCAGTTGTAATGGCCACAGTGAAGTAGCTATATTTTAAAGCTGTGGGTTTACAATATTAATGACCCCTCTTGAAACTCAATAGCCGCGTTCACAACTTACTTTTCGACCCGGTAAGTCCCCGTTCTCCCACAGTACCAGAGAAAGCGGTTTTTACCCAGCATCCTTAGCGGATAGCAGACGAACTTGTTTCGCGTAATGCATTCCGGGTAAAAACACCGCTTTCCCTCCAGAAGCTAACAGCAGTAGAAGGATCCCACATAAACCCCGCAAATAACCGGAATGCGGTGAAAAGCAGGTTTTTTCCGGGGTTGAAAGTGTCTATTGGAAACGGGCCTAGTGAGCGTTTTATAGCTCAACGCTTTCTAAATCCTCCCAATTTCTAAAAATACACCAGAATTTCAATTTGTGCAATTTTTATCCATTTTTTCTGAAACCTCATACCTGATCCAGCAGGGGCCACTCCAAAAATCCGAAAATTTCAGCAGTGGCCGTCTGACATTCTCCCATCCGTAGTATTCGCATGACTTACTTTAAATACAATACTTTTAACAACAATAACTGGTTTGAAATTAATGAAAAACAATACAATACTCTAATTTCAGGTAAACAATATAAAGTTATAAAACCAAATAAAACGATTATTAAAAAGCAATTCTTTTACTTGGCACCGCGGCTGTTTAATGAACTAACGGAAGATGTTAGGAATGAGAAGAACTTCAAAAAACATAAACAAGGGGTCGATGAATATATACAAAATAACGACATTCTATCAACAATTAACTTTTAGCTGATAAAATATACTGACTTCGGGGGGGATTTTGTATTGTAATTTTTATACTATTGAATGTTTCAATGCGAGTTATTGTGTTTTTTTTTCTGGAGTCAAACAGTCCAATAATTGTTCAAAATTAATTTGTAAATATTTCTGTTAATACATATTTGTGTTTGTACTCTATACTAAACCAATTAAAAAACACTGCGGACAGTGCCTTTGGCGCTCTTTAGTGTTGAATTTAATACTAACTCGTGTTGAACTAGAGTCAAGATTTTCTTAATGTTTTGTTATGAAGTTTGTAATTTATGTTTTATAATTTGTAAGTTTTTTTAACTTTACTTTTTTAATTCTGCTTACTGTTATGTATGTGTATTTTGTTTGTTAATAAATTTTATCTTATCTTTAAAAAAAAAAAATCAAATAACGGATGAATAAAATGGATTCAATGGGATAGTTACATTAAGTACCAACCAAAAAAATTCCTATTATTATTGTTCATTTCTTTCTTCAAAGTACAAAAGTAAACGCCACTACGTTCCTTACATAGCAGTGCACCCTTGACGCTTTGATCCCAGTTTCTCTGAGGGGTTTTCCATTAAACTACAGTCGCGTAGCTCACACAAAACGCGATTCTTCTGACTTGTGAAATCTTGCCCTTGTAACGATCACCGTTTAAACCATGGAACTGAATCTTCTTTTTCTCTCACACGTTGCAGGAGAGAAGACCGACCGCCACTGAGGGGCGCCGAGGAAGCTTCGAAATCGAACGCCACTGTCAACCGGGCTCCTGATGCTCGAGCCCCACAGTTGCCGAAAATTCCGGGTGAGGTCACTTTTCAATCTATCATCAAAGTAAGAGGGTACATTATAATATAATGTACCCTCACAGGTGCAGAATATGTTCGATCCGGCGATCTAGGATCGGGGGAAAGTTGAGCCATCTGGGGAAATTTTGTGGATTCAATTTTAACACTCAATTTGATTTTAACAATCAATCGATTGAAAAAGTTTACTGACAATAAAGAAGTTTGCTTGCATACTTGCCAACTTTTAAGGATTATATGCAAAGTTTACTCATTATGGCATTAAAAATTTGTTGGCTAATAATTCATTTATTTAAATGTTAGATATGTCTTAAACTAAAACTTACATGTATTTACGTAATTTACTTTTAAATACCCGGTCCGAGACAAGCCATAAATATAAGTTTTTAAAGATGCAATTAGTATATTGCAAAATTCTCTATATCTATAGTAATACAGAACTAATTTTTATCTGAAGCCTCTAACATATTACAAAATTTTGGGGAAATTTTCATTTGGATTGAGGGAAATGTTGACGGTAAAAACATTTTCTGCACCCCTGCATTATATTACACTCCGTACCTACCCAGTGGCGGATCTAGACGATCATTTTGGGAGGGGCCATCCAAAATTTTTGAACAAACTCTCTAGAAACTTTATTAAAATGAATTATTCTAAAGGGGGAGTGTGTGTGTGTGTGTGTTTCTAATGCCTCCTTCCTAGAAATATTTTACCTAAGAGGCTCTAAAAGTCTAATTTTGAGCTTTTTTTTTTGTGCGTATTAGAGAAAGCGATGGAGGATTCGTGAGATCTCCCTCCGAAAAATTTCGAAATTAAAGTCATAAATACGCAAATTTGGGCTCTCTTTGGTCTCGTGAGCAATAGGTGACTCTGAGGACAACAGCATTTAGAGAACGTCCAAGTGTCTACAGTTGGAATCAAGATATGATGTAAACGAAGGAGCAAAGTTTTGGGAATGATAGTTCTTTTTCAAGGAGAGGGATATAATTCCTCTCCCAAATAAGGCCGAAATTTCTTTTAATGTAAAAAACATGTCTTAAATTTTGTTATTTTCTCATAAAAGTTTCGTTTTTTAATTTTTCTTTTAAAAAAAAATCCTACAGTAACACGGTTTTGAGAGGGGCCATAGCCCCCATGCCCCCCCCCCTCTAGATCCGCCCCTAACCTACCACAACTTAACACATTGACTGCGTCGTTGACAGCCTATACATGGACTCCCTGTGCTAAGCTAATTATTTGAAACAATTTGAAAGAAAACAGTTTTATTGGACTTTTTCATGAATAATACAGCATACAAAACAAATTCTATATATTTTTGCTAGAAATTTTCCACACTGTGATATTTTTCAAAGCAAGGGACAATACATAAGGTAGGTTTGGACGCACCTGTTTTGCATTGATAACGCGATTCTTTTCGAATGTTCAGAGAATGGCAGACGACGCATTTTCTTACATATACAGTCGAACCTCCATATATCGACTTCCACATATCGAAATTTTCTATATATCGAAATCCCAACAAATTTCTATGTTCATTACATAGAAAAGTTGCTTCTATCTATCGAAAAAAGCTCTATATATCGAATTTTTTTTCGAGACATTCGTGATTTTTTTCCACTTTAGACTGTTTGTCTCATGAAAATTGAAAATTAGGGGAGAAAATTATGTTCACTAAAGGTTGCTAAGAAACTCATAAGAAATCTGGGGTTGAGGGGCGTGTAGATAGGTCGGTGTTTCGTTCCGGAGTTCTTAGATTTCCTCAAGTTTATTTCAAATCTTAGTTGTAACCAGTAACACTGTCAAATCAGTTTCAAGTTCTGCCTTTAGTCTGTTGATTATCATTCCTAGTCTTTTTAGCTGCAGTAAAAATCATTCAAGTTAAGTAGATTGATTTTTTAATTTTCTCTCGATTACACTGTCAAAACGACCCCCCCCCCCCCTAATGTTGCGAATCAAGTTAATTGCCGAAGAATGAAGATGTATGACGGCGCAAAAATGTAATTCCTGTTAATTTTTTATTTTTCACCTTTCATTTAATCCTATGCTCGTAAAAATTAGAAATTGGGTTTTATACAGGAAAATTAGCTTTAATTTTAGTGTTTTAGGAGATTTGTACGATAAAATAAGATTGTTTCTATGTATCGAAATTTCTATATATCGAATTTTTTTCCGCCAATTTGCTACTTCGATATATGGAGGTCCGACTGTACTTACATATGTAAGACATATACTTACGTTTGCTCATTTTACGTTTTTATTTACTCACAGACTACAGCACAAAAAAATCGCGCGATATCTCGTTTGATCGCGCGCACGCCTGCACTGTAAAAAAAAACTAAATTTTGAAGAAGTTATCCGTATTTTTTACAGAAAAAAACTGTTAGTAATAAAATACAGGATTTCTCTGTTTTTTTTTTTTTTTTTTTTGAATCTGTAACCGGTTATAAGCGTTAACTGTTACCATCGCCTCACCGCGTACTTGGTTTTTCTTCGAAATTTCGCCCGCCTGTTTGGATTTTGATTCTCGTGCTCGAGTTTTTTGATCTTATATTTATTTAAAGCAATTAAGTCTTAAATCGTTTGCAACTTCCATTTCATTGCATCCTAATCAATTTATTATTATGTTTTTTTGTCATCTGTTACAGAGGCATATTCGGAAATTTACCTTTGTATACATGTATTTCGTAGTAGTATAGTAAATATTGAAATGGATTTATGAAAGTATAGTTTCATTTTTTAATCTTCATAAAATAATAAATCAGCTTGAATAAATAATAAAAATGCGGAAGATTTCTGTAAAATAAACGGAAGAAAACTGGCGTCCTGGCTGACAGTTTTTTTCCGTAAATTTTACAGATTTTTTTTACAGTGTGCTTGCATCAGAAAATGTTTTCACAGAAAACGCAGAACATTGTCTAAATGTTCGTCTATGCGCGGCAGAACAGCCGGGAAAGTCAATGGAACCCACTGAAAAAATATAGCAACGTGTTGGCTGGAGGACGAGTTATCTCGCCCCTAGCGCATACGGCATAATTCTGGAGGACGAGTTATCTCGTCCCTAGCAGTCGATGTGTTAATGTTTAACCGGTTGGATGGATCCCCGAAGACACATCTGATGCATACATGTATCTACTCATATATGAACGTGTTTGCTAATGTTTACACGACACGAATGTACTCGTACATACACACATATGCTTGTGCATATACTTGTAACTATAAAAATAACCGAAATATACAAATATTAGGGTTGTTTATAATGGTTTTGCATCTATTTTTAACTATGACCACTTTACCCCATGTTATGACCACTTTCCCCCACCCCATGGGGTAAAGTGGTCATAAATACAAAGGGAAAAGAAAGTGTTATAACGCTACTTAAATCAATATTTATTTTCCTAAAACTCAATGTACCGTTTTCTTTCATGTTCGTGTTCTTTATCTCAAGCTTCGCGTTCTAGACAGCTTTCTCAACTTACAACCTTCTTCTTTCTTGCTTCGTTGCTGGAGACGGAAATCTGACTTTGAATCAAGTGTTCAACAGAGAGTGTAGGTAAATCTAGTTTTTTTTACTATCTTAGTGCAACTAGGAGTTGCGTCGTTTTGCCCCTGGAATTTTTCTTGCATTTTTTTGTAAGCATGAAGTTAGTGCAATTTTCATAAACAATTTTTTTTTTAATGTGGTGTAAGGAAAGTACATCTAAAGTGAAGTATAAATGGTGAACGAAACTTTTTTTCGTTGAATTATACATTAAAAAGGAAATTTTTGATACATTGTGGGAAACTTTCAAAGTTGAGGTAATTGTTTTTTTTTTTTTTTTTTTGAGCAATCATGATTGCTTATTGTTCTCATTTGACTGTTTTGATGTCCTTTGATTTTACTTTCCCCCCGCCACCCTCTGCAGCATCACCGGCGACCGGCTCCTCACGATGCTGCTCCTCTAGCGAAAGCCGTCTCCGGGTTGCATCCATGTCCTACACACACACGCGCATACATACACAACTACACACACACACACGCACACAAACACATACACACACGCATACATACAGACACCTACACATACACACACAAAAACACACATACATACACACAACTACTCACACATTCATGCATACAGACAGACACCTACACATACACACCTACGACAAGATACACACACATACACACAACTACCCACACATTCATGCCTGCACACAGACACAAACACATATGCCTACACACATACACACGCCCCCCCCCACACACACACACATTCATACACACAACTACCCACACACTTATGCCCGCACACAGACACAAACACACATGCCTACACACACATACACATAACCCCCACAAAAACACACATACATACACAAAACTACTCACACATTCATGCATACATACAGACACCTACACATACACACGACAAGAGACACACACACATACACACAACTACCCACACATTCATGCCTGCACACAGACACAAACACACATGCCTACACACACATACACATACCCCCCCCCACACACATTCATACACACAACTACCCACACACTTATGCCCGCACACAGACACAAACACACATGCCTACACACACATACACATAACCCCTACACACAAACACACATACCCCCCACACACAAACACACACGCCTACATACACACACTCGTGATTGCGAAAAACATAATTTGAATTCAAGATGTCAAAATTCAAATTAATTGTTTTATATATATATATATATATATATATATATATATATATATATATATATATATATATATATATATATATATATATATATATATATATATATATATATATATATATATATATATATAATTTCTTAATTCCATTGTTGGTGTCCGCCGGTTTGGACCGCTCCCCGGCTGTGATGTTACTGCAACTAGTAAACTTTAACCTAACGCAAATATGTAGTTTTATTCCTCTATCTCGTGTCCTCCTCTCTCTATTTTAAATAAAAACTATAAATAATGTTTTTTTCTTCTTCCCAGGTTGCGGAGTGAGGCCTTACAAACTGTTCATTGCTGGCGGAGAACAATCAGAGGAACACCAGTGGCCTTGGATGGTAAGAAAATATAGCATAACTCTGATTAGTTGAGCTATAACCTTGAAAGTGTTTATTTCATTCTATAGAATATAGTAGTAAAGGGACGTGTGGGGTACACTGTTAAAAATTTTCCGGAAAATTTCTATTCTATTCTATTCAAGAGTCACAACTGACTTCAACTGTATTTATGTCGAGGACTGCATACTAAGTGCCTTGCCTCCATTATTTTATATACCGAAAGATGGCAGCACCATCACCGGATCGAACAGTTAATGAGAATTTAGAACTAGTCTAAGAGCTAATAGCTACCTGGTACTAGCACCCCCAGAGGTATCGTTTCACTTGGAGGACATTTTGACCACGAGCATATTTAACGTCACCCAGTCCCCTTTAATGACGACGGTGGGTCTTCGACCAGCGGTGATCGAACCCGAGCCCCTCCGGCCCCGAGTCCAATGCCCTACCGATCAGGCTACCACGGCCCCCCGGAAAATTTACGGTAATTGTTACTGGCATCCATGTTGCCAGTAACTATTACCGTAAAAATCAAATGTTACTGTAAAATTTTACGGTTTCCTTGGTAGGCCGCAGCAACCAATTGGCGCTGGGATCGCTTATTTCTCCGGTAAAAATTACCGTAAAAATCAGCGATGCGTCGGCGATGCAATTTTACAGTAACAATTACCAGAAAATCTTCCTGAATTTTTAACAGTGTAAAGGACGTTGGGAGGGGGATTTTCACATCGTTCTGACCATAGCACATATTTTAATCTGATCCCTCCCAACAAACGATTTAAATATTTGCAGAGCGATCTTCGAGGGTTTGTAACCACCGGTGCCACCTTTTATCCTCCCCCCCCCCTTATTTTTTATTGCTTAGGTCCTTTTTAAGTTTGGAAAAAACTAAAAACCTGTTGAAAGCCCAAGGGTTGGACCCAACAGTCCTTGCATATTACCGTTCTTACGGCCGTATTCTCAATACCGTCACAGAACGGAGATGAAACTCGGCTCCCCAAAACCGAGAAGTAAGGGAAAACTAGTTTCAAACGCGGTGCGTATTCTTCAAGTCATTTCAAGCACGATTTAGGGGAGCCGAGTTTTAACTGAAGGAGAAATGAAACGGCTGTTACCATTGGGTAAAGTGACTCACGTGACATTTTCTAGATGACTGCATTCCACGTGGTAGTAAATTCGCGCGCAGAAGAATGATTGACATATAATAAGAATTGGGGGTAGCAAAATGCATCTAGTTCATGCAATTTTTTTTTATTAGACTCAATTTGAAATTTAAAGACATCAATGCATTTTTTTAATGTTTCTGTATAGAAACTTAAAAAGTTTTTTATCTTGTTATTAATTAAATGTTTTTTTTTCATCTTGTTATTAATCAAGATGAAATAAAAACTAATTCAATAATATAGTCACATTCTTGGCAAGGGTTTCATCTGGGCCGGGCTGTAATTTACGAAATCCCCCCCCCCCCCTCTTTCCAAAAGATGTTTTATGTAAATATTAAGTTCGTGCTATTTTTTAGAAACAACAACTTATTTTTATTTTGGCGTTGTAACTATTAAAAAAACGAGTTTAATAAATACGAATAAATTTTATGTAAAATTTGCCCTAGACGCATATGTAACGAGCTCCGTCCAAGCGCAATATTGTGCTTTGTTTTCGTTGACATTTAATGAATTAAATATGATTTAAGGAAAAAAGGGAAAACTTCAGAGAATTAATTAAAATTTATTTATTTTACTAACTTTGAAATCCACTTTGGATGCAATTCCGGGGCAGACTGTTGTTCCCCCCCAATCTAGATACGCTACTGATTAATATATTAATCTCTTTCTAATATTGAAAATCTGTCAGTCATAAATGTTTTTTTTTTCTTGTGTGTGAAGTAAACATTTTTGAATAATATAGAAGCTTAATATTTTCTACTATGTTGTAAATGCATTGTTCTAAGATATTCTCTCAGAAGTGGCATCTAATCCCTCCCCCCCAAATAGTTATTTTTTCATGCAGTATTCTTTTGTAACGTTTTTGTTGTTAATTGAGGCGAAAGTTTAAAATACGAAGAAACGGTGCGGCAGAAATAAATCAGATTTCAAAAAAAAAAAAAAATGCTTACCAACCGCAACTTTTCCGCGCTACAGTGGCGTGGAAATTTAAAAAAAAAATGATTTTTTTCGCACCATTCTGTTGATTATTGCATTAATGTTTTCGGCCGTACTTTTTGATAACACCTATAACGAATGTTAATTCTGATTAAATTTTGTAATTAATCTTTGTTTCTCTGACGTCAAGTTAGCGAATGTTTATCAATAGTTTCTAGCATTTGCAAATCACTCAAAATAATCCAAACAGCCGTCGTCCATTTTGTTTGCTCACAAAGGAATGATGGGAAGGAAATCTAGTTTTAAACCGTCGAAGTAGCGGTTACAAGCCGAGCTCTGGAAGTGGGCGTTCCGTGACCGAGTTTAACGCCAAACCGGGATGGAGAATAGAGTAGTTTTTCAACTTCGAGGTTTAAGCCTCGGTCCGAGTTTTAACCGGAGTGGAGAATACCGGTGTTAGATTGGCAGCATGGCTAATTGAGTATTTCCCTCATCCTATTATGAGTGTTAACCATAGACTAATAATAAGAGTAGACCGAGCTTTCCCAGACTTGCTGATGAGAAAAATTGGTTCATGGATACATCATGTGACTGGTGGGAGGCTTGGCGAAAACTTTGGCAGCATGGTTGCTAGATGGCAACATTATCTATAGTTTGGCACTCGACATGTATTTTAAGCCGTAATGTGTTTTCATTATAATTTTTTTCCATGTACAGAGATTGAACTGTTTTTCTTTTAGTTATGCATTAATTTGACATTAGTAATTAGTTTTTGATCACAGTTTTCAGTAACTTTTATTTCATTCGGAACTGCTACGTCAGCATTGGCGTAAATGTTTTGCGTTAACGCAAAAATGTACTAATCGTCATCTTAAATTGAAATTGTAGGTAAAAATCTTACCGTTTGCCGATTCCTTTCGGGCGCTTGCATCTTTAATTGCTCAGAGAGTTATTGAAATTGACTGAAGAAAATGCACAGTACTATCAAAACGAAAAACTCACTATATTAACAAAATATTTACAACTTAGAATAACAAATTTGCAAATCGGACTCCATAAAAGATCATTGCATCAATTCTATTGATTTTATTTCTCTCGGGCGCTGATCGTCTGCTACGATCAACGCCCGCTGTTGCTAGGATATCCACTAGTCACATGGTTTGGTTTATGAGCAGCAAAAGGGTTGCCATAGCTCGGTCTACTCTTATTATTAGTCTATGGTGTTAACTCCTTCCAAGATTCCTGGGTTTGAAAGCAATCTGGGGAGGAGGTTAATCCTCTTTGCTGAACAGTTTTTCTACAAACCAGTACCTAAAATAAGATTTTTTTTTTTTTTTTTTGCTATTGGAATCGTTTCAATGCGAATATGAAATACAGTAGAAGACCGTTATAACGCCGACCTGTATAACGCAATTCTCTATAAAACGCACAACTTTTCAGAAGAAAACAATAGGTTTTGAAGTTTAAAAAATCCCTCTGTTTTGCTTTGCAAACAGAAAAATTGTAAGGCAAATCAAATTTTGAAACAGTTTCTCATCTTTCCATCTTATTTCAAAGCTTTTAAATTGAAAATGAGTACTCATAGTAAATAGAAAATACCAGATGGCTCTTTAAAATGCAGCTGTTATGCAAACCATGAAGCTAGCAGAAGTGCAGGATTTTGATTGTGAAACATATTTATTTGTGAATAACTAATTGTAATATTGGTGCTTTGATACTCATCGCAGATAAAACGCATTCTGAAGTGCTAATATATAGATATATTCTGAATATTAGTTTCAAAATTTGTGAAATGATCTACATAACGCAAAAACCTGTATAACGCAAAAGCTCTCGTCCCAAGGTGTGCGTTATAACGGTCTTCTACTGTATGTCTAACTGTTAAGTGCAATACACTGACAGCTCCGATATCATATCAAGAGATTGTAGTTTTTGCGTAGCTTCGTAGAAATTGATTCAAGTTTCCCAATGGCTACATGGCACACGTGATTTTAAAAAAAAATTCGATTTAGTTATACAAAGAACTTTGAGATAAGTTAACAGCTAGGGGGATTGCAAAAATACAGCGAAAATTGCTGTGAAAAGTACAGCTTTTTTTCCAGGGTATTCATACACACACAGTATATACTGTCTGTCCATCGATTACATAGAAAGGATAACATCCGGTTTATAGGCGGAAATGGACGTATCTATTACTTTATAGGGGTGTTAGTTGGTTTGTTACAGAAGTGCGCTTTTGCCTCTCTATTATTTAGCCTTAGTTTTGTAAAAATGCAAATTTGCTCGCAGCAACATTTTTTAAATCTAAAGTAGATTCGATCTATATTCTCACGGCAAAAATTGATTTATTTATTCACAACAAAGTTTTGAGCTTTAAATTTTGCTTTACGTTCCTGAACGAAATGAAAATATTTTCTTTTTGTTATTTCCATGGTAACTATTTTTGTTTCCCCTTATTTTATTTTTGAGTATGCAATAAATGAATAAGGCACTGGTGACATTATAAAACGCATTCATCAAAATCCCATCGTTATTTTCCCTTCTCCCCTGCTAGAGTCATTCAGATGGAATCGTTTTTACTTGGCAGATTGCCAAATTACATACAATCCGTGGTCAGACAGTAGTTCAACCAACCAACTTTATATCTAGTTAGTCATCATCGTTATAGCAAAGAAAGCGGTGATTTCACAAGTGCTGTCAAATATACACACAATGTGTTCTCAACTGTATTCCTAAACTTCGTTTTAATAAAGATCCTTAGCAAAACACATTCGGATCACTTTTGGAACATTTTCTTTATAACGGAACATATTATAAAAACATTTCAGTGCACTTTCTTTAATACCGAATACATTAGAAGAGTTCATTTTAGTACACATAACTGGAACACTCTTAGTGTTCCAAATGTGTACCGGTTATTTGCAGTGTATTTTCATAAAAATCCTGAAACACGTCAACTTTAGTTCGTTTAGATTCTTCAAATTTTCAATCATGATTTTGATTTTTGCGATTAAAATTTAAAATAGAATAATATATTATACCCTCTGATACCGCAATTATCAAATATTTAGGGGTCCCTTCGTTAAAAGTGCATTGCTGATGAAACTAAATACATGTTTAATATTTTTAAGTGCTCTATCGATGTGCAAATTTTATTCAAATGGGCGAGTAACACTTGGGTAGGGTTACTTGTTAGCAGTGTTGCCAGATGGTCAAATCCAGATTTCCCCAATTCCCTACCAATTTTTCCCCAAAAAGCGATGTTTTCTATCCAAATTCCCCAAATTCAAAAATTATTTTTCCACTAATATTTTCATAAAATGAGTCGACTTCCTCTGATATTTTTGTCTCTTGAAAAAAATGTTTTCCCCCAAATAACCAAATTTTCTTATAAAATTCCCCAACTTTTTTTTTCTTCCCATTTTCGTTTTTTTTTTTTTTTTTTTTTTTTTTTTGTCTTTCTTATCTTTTATCTTTTTTTTTTTTAATTTTTACTAATAATAAAGCTGAAAGTCTCTCTGTCCGAATCTCTCTCTGTCAGGATCTCTGTGACGCGCATAGCACCTAGACCGTTCGACCGATTTTCATGAAATTTGGCAAAGAATTTGTTTGTAGCATGGAGGTGTGCACCTTTAAGCGATTTTTCGAAAATTCGATTTTGCTCTTTTTCTATTCCAATTTTAAGAACATTTTCCCGAGCAAAATTATCATAAGATGGACGACTAAATTACCAAGTTATCATAATGCGGAACCGTGACGTGGGCAAACCAATTGGCGAGAAATTCATCATGCATTATTTGTAAATATAGAGGGGAATCAAAATACCTTTTTAATTTTCTACTATGGGCAAAGCCGTTCGGGTGCCACTAGTCATAAATACAAGTGCCTGACCGAGAGATAAGAAATAACCAAATATTTTTTTTTCTACTTGCATTTACTTACTCTGCTTCTGTATGTACATTTAAACTATGATTTTCGTATATATTTATCTAAGAACATTCTTCATCACACTTATTTTTTCCTGTTTCAAGTATCTAGTTACTCACGCAGAACTATTAATGCGAATTCCGTACATAAAATTCCACATTATGCGAAATGCGAATTCTATAAAGTTGAGCAAAGCTAAACCAACGCTATTTGATACAAGCAGTGTAACTACTAGATATCAAGACGCGAATTTATAAACGAAAAAAAAAATTTTTCCCCAGGTTTTCCCCAAAGAATTCCCCTCAAAACCCATTTCCCCAAAATTTCCCCAAAATGGGGAAATTTCCCCCAATCTGGCAACACTGCTTGTTAGTCAGGTGTGCCCACCTGGAGGGGGGGGGGGCATGGCGCAGAAAGGGCAATTGAAATTTTTAGGGGGTGTTTCTGTGTTGAAGGGTATTTTTCCTTTTTGGGGGGGCTCTTGCTTGGGGGGGAGTCTTTGCGATATTTAGAGTTCTTGCTCTTGGAGGGGCACCCCCATGTGTTAGTCTTAATAAATTATCTAAAGTAAGAAAAGTGTCTACCATTTGGTCTTCATTTGATTGTTATTATCAGGGATCGTACGCTCCTTCAAAACTCCTCCAATTCTCCTGCATTCAGGAAATTTTTTTGGAGGGCCCTTCAAACTCCTTCATTTTGCTTTTAACTCCTTCAAAACTCCTTCTTTTTTAGTTCAAGACTACATCATCTTCCTCTATGACAGTAACTTAAAATACTTCAATCGACAACTTAACATCATCACATGGCAAAGGTATATGGACGATTTCGATGTAGTAACTGCGTATATTGTTTTCAAAAGATGTGATTTACAAATTGATCATTGAAGTCTTAAAAGTTGAAGGTGAGAATATTATTAGATGACTAAGACATTTCATAAGTGTAGTAAAACATGCTTATATGGCGCTTGGCTATTTTTTCAAGTTTTATGATTATTGCTTTTCCTTCCCAAACTCTCCGCAGCAAAAGTCAGCTTGTCTAATTATTAGATAAATATTTAAAAATGAATAGGTAGATGTACTATATTAAGTGATTGTGCTAAAAAAACAATTGTTTAGTATAAATCAGTTATTGTACAAAGGGTCATTCACAAGTGATGTCATGCCTTGAGGGGGAGATGGGCTCATGAAATTGTGACAAGAGGAAGAGAGAAGGTGACAAAAAGTGAAATCACACAGTTATTATAATAATACTAGCTGCGTGCCCGGCGTTGCACGGGCTACGTAAAAGACGAAAGAGATGTCCAATTGATGTTTTTGCATTACTCTGACATCAGTTTCTAAAGCGCTAAGGAGCAAATAAATACGCGTAATGCAAGGTTTGCAAAACACCAGTAGAGCATATTTTTGGCAAAAATCTCTTTAAAGTTAATCATAGTTATCGATAATGCAAGTTATGCGTATTTTTAATTAGCACAAAAGATAAAAATACATGCATTATCAAATATAATCTGTGCTCACTTTAAACTGAATTAAATCTGATAGACTATATCTGACACATACTTCTTGGTTGCTTACGTGAAAATAAAGCACCAAGACTTAATAAATACCAATTAGCATTAATTTAATACCAAGTTATCAGATTCGAATTAAGCTTTAGTTAAAATCCTTAAAAACAATATTTTTGTTCAACTCTGTTTCACTTAAAGAAATTCAAACAATCTTAATTTAACATGTTTTTTTAACGATACAAACTGTATTTCAAAAATAGAAACAGGAAGGAAAAAGAGAGTTATTACAATTCGAAAACTCACCCATGTGACGGGAAAAAGTCCAACAAAATAAACATAATTAGTCGCACATCCTAAATGTACCAAAATATGAGATCGGTGAATAATAAACTTACACTACAATCAATAAACATAGCTAAAGAAGCAACTTTCATATGCTGAAAAGAGTTAAGAACGTTGAATGTAAAAAATTAAAAAAAAAGACAGACGATAAAATAAAGGCTATGTCAGAGTAGGGCAACCAATTTTAAACTAATTTAAAATGAAATTCTAGATGGAAACGTTGTTTTAAGATTTGGACAGCAGCCAAAAAATCTCTTTTAAAACAATTATTAGAATTTTACTTGCTCGCGCATATGCAAAATGGTAACAGGAAAGAAATAAAAATTCCTTAATAACGTTATGTTAATCAACGTTTTAATTAATATCTCTGCTATTTAAAGTCGCACAATTACGAGATTGGTCCTATTGTTTTCTTTGGAAAATTTCGAATTGATCGGTATCTCGTTTGACTCCCGATCCGCAATGGTTCTAGAGAAGATAGATCTTCAGACAGACAGACGCGAACAGATTTTAATATTATAGTGGATGACATATGATAAGAGGAGTAATAAGGTGAAATGTGACATTTAGTGACAAAAAAGAGGGGGGTCAAACATGTTGAGAAAAAAGTGCGACATTATTAAAGGATATAGCCAATTAGTACTCCTTCAAAATCTCATTTTACTCCTTCAAAACTCCTCCAAAACTCCTTCATTTTATTTCTGAAATTAAGTACGAACCCTGTATTATGTAACTTCAGGACTTTTAATGTTCAGAACTCGGTGTGTCTGTTTCCACAGGCGGCCATCTTCCGGAGATTCCCGGATTCCCGACCGAAAGCGTTCCTGTGCGGAGGATCCCTCATCAACACTAGGTTCATCCTGACAGCTGCGCACTGTTTCGTCAACAACTACGTCATCCTGTAAGTAACAGATCGGCTATTACGCTCAGAATAGAGCCACAGAGTTATCGACAATACTGAATGATCAATATTACTTCGAATCGACATTATGAAATGTCGATTAGAAGTAATATTGATTGAATTATGAAATTAATGTAAAGATATTTAGTTCATAACCTTTATTAACTACGTTATTATAAAATACTAAATAACTACCTCTTATAAATTAATTTTATTGTTTAATTTTTGCAAATAATTCATTTTTTATCATCATTTTTGAATACAATGTATTGGTTTTAGTATTAGTCAATTCATTAGAATTATCAATTAATGTCGTTACTTCATCATTATGAGTTCCATTTATTAATTGCTTTCATCAACACATTTATAAACATTAATGACTGCATTAATGATTAATCATTAGCACTTTTTTTTCTTTGAATCATTATTCGACGCTATCCTGTAAGTAACAGATCGCCCATGGCGCTAAAAATAGAATCACAGTGTTATCGACATCTGGGTACCCACCAGTAAGCTGCACTGACCGTTGGGTCAGCTCAGGTGACCGCTGGATACCCACCAGTAAGCTGCACTGACCGTTGGGTCCATGGCCGGATTTAAGGGAGGACAGGTGGGTCTACTGCCCCGGAGCCTCCACAACAAACGGGCCCCCGCAGTAAAATTTTTACAAAATATCCTAACTTTCATGAGTCGAAAATATTGGATATATACATATATATCAAAATATTCGGATATATATCAAAGTATCGGATATTTTCGAAAAAGTGATGATCATTTCGAACCCTGATTAGGGGCCTCCACTCCTTCGTTGCCCCGGGGCCTCCACACTTCCAAATCCGGCCCTGGTTGAGTCAGCTCACGTGACTGGCCAGTAAGCTCAACTGACCGCTGGGTACCCACCAGTAAGCTGTACTGACCGTTGGGTCAGCTCACGTGACCGACCAGTAAGCTCAACTGACCGCTGGGTACCCACCAGTAAGCTGTACTGAACGTTGGGTCAGCTCACGTGACCGACCAATGAGCTCAACTCACATTTGGGTACCCACCAATAAGCTGTACTGAACGTGGGGTCAGCTCAAATAACCGGCCAGTAAGCTCAAGTGACGGCTGGGTACCCACCAGTAAGCTGTACTAACCATTGGGTCTGCTCACGTGACCGACCAGTAAGCTCAACTCACATTTGGGTACCCACCAGTAAGCTGCACTGACCGTTGGGTCAGCTCACGTGACCGACCAGTAAGCTCAACTCACATTTGGGTACCCACCAGTAAGCTGTACTGACCGATGGATCAGCTCACGTGACTCGTCAATAAGCTCAACTTACCGCTGGGTGCCCACCAGTAAGCTGTACTGTCCGTTGGGTCAGCTCACGTGACCGACCAATAAGCTCAACTGACCGCTGGGTACCACCAGTAAGCTGTACTGACCATTGGGTCAGCTCACGTGACCGGCCAGTAAGCTCAACTCACTAGACCCCACTACGAGTCTACGTACTAAATTTCAACTTTCTAGGACATACCTTTTTTGAGTTATGCGAGATACATACACACAAACGCACATACATACGTACATACGGACGTCACGAGAGAACTCGTTGTAATTAAATTTGAGGTCGTCAAAATGGATATTTCGGGCGTCTATACGTTCTTAGGTACGTGTGGTCGGGTCAAAAAAAAAAAAAAAAACTCAACATTCATTCGGGGGTGAGAAAAATGGAAATTAAGTCCGATTTTTGTGTGAAATTTTTTTCGCGAATACAATACTTCCTTTTTTGTAAAAGGAAGTAAACATTTTTTAAAAAAATCAGCATCAGGGACGCCGTTCCCTAACCCCCCCCCCCCCCCACACACACACACTTCTTTTGACCCGCCAATTTTCTCGTGCACCAACTGCATGTGATTGGGCATAAGATTCTCAGAGAGCTACTTATCTTACCTTCTTAAAATTTACACTTTTGATTGGACGGCATTCATTCATTCATTTCTTAAGATAAAAAGAAGAAAAATCAAACGTGATGTAGAAATTTAAAGGACGACAGATCATTGCGGCAGTTTCGAATCCTTGCCCGAATCAGAAAAATCGGTCGGCATTTCTTGAATTCGTACAGCCAACTTGTAAAGGGCCCCGCCAGATTTCTTCAATCGGGCCCCGTATGTGCTAAAGCTGGATGGACCGCAATCACGTGACCACAAGAAGCTACCGATAGAACGTGCTGCGAATAAATGGTTTGATGGATGGGTCTGCAGCGTGGTGCGGAATTGATAATTGAGCTGGAATTGAGCAATGCAGGAGAAAAGGAAATAAGATGGAGATTTAATCATTCTTCGCGTTTAATTTGGTAGATGTTTGCAGTTTCAAGTTCGTCGGATTTTTTTTTTTTTTTTATTTACTGCGAAAGAACTGGAAGTACGAGAAATGAACGGTCGTTTGCAAGTAGTGCTGAGCATAATCGAGAACGTTTGATAGTCAAGATCTCGAGAATCAAGAATTCTCATAATCGAGTGATTAACAATCGAGATCTTTCGAAACCGAGGACTCGGGCGATTGATAATCGAAATGTTTTGAAATCGAGAACTCGAGCGATTGCAATTGAGATCGAGTGATTGCAATCGATATCTCGAGCGATTGGCTTCTCGATAATTTTGAATCGAGATCTCGGGATGTGGTAATCGAGAACTTGAAATGTGATAATCGAGAACTCGACATGTGATAATCGAGAACTCGACATGTGATAATCGAGAACAACAGATGTGGTAATCGAGAACTAGAGACATCGAGAACTCGAGATACGATAATCGAGATCTCGGGAATCGAGTACTTTTCATAATCGAGTGATTAACAGTCGAGATCTTTCGAAACCGAGAACTCGAGCGATTGATAATCGAAATGTTTTGAAGTCGAGAACTTGAGCGATTTCATTCGAGATCGAGTGATTGCAATCGATAACTCGAGCGATTGACTTCTCGACAATTTTGAGTCGAGATCTCGGGATGTAGTAATCGAGAACTCGAGACGTGATAATCGAGAACTCGACACGTGACAATCGAGAACTCGAGACGTGATAATCGAGAACTCGAAACACGATAATCGATAACTCGGGTTGTGATCATTGAGAACTCGTGATAATCGAGTTCTCGAATGATCTTGAATAATCGAGTGATTCGATTACGAGAACTCAATTAGGCCTGTCCCTATTTGCAAGTATGTGAAATGGGAAGAATATATTTCACTGCTTTTTGATTTAAATTTTTTTTCAACTGCAAGTGGGGCTGTTTTTTCTATTTCTACGTCATTTTTTTTAACCCTTGAAGACAGAGGCGGCGAATGAGACTGAAAAGTGGGGAGGGGGGGGGGGGGCAAAAAAAAAGGATTTTTAGTGGCAGCATAAAAATGAAAAAAAAACGGGGGGGGGGGGGGGTAACTGATGTAAATCTAACAGCTTAACTCACGTTTTTCTTTGAATTATGTACATAATAACTGTCCCGAAAGAAACTCGTAGACATGAATTAGGTTTACATTATTACCCCGAAGGTGTCACTAACACTTTGGTAATCATTTCATTAAGCTTGTATAAGTGAAACAATTGATTTACTAATAACTAAACAGTGAGTACATAAACTAAAAATGACTGCCAGTGCTAATTAATGTTTTGTAAACAGATATACAAAGTAAAATTAAGTTATGATCTGAAAGTTCTAACACTTCTCCTTTTTTTATAATTTCTAATTTTGGTTCCTAAATTGGAAAATAAAAATAAATTTCCCATAAAAAGTGAAGGAGCAGTTCCCCTCCTCCCCCCCCCCTAAATCGCCACTACTGCTTGTACAACACATTTATGCAGTTTCAATTCTACTGGATTTAAAATGTTTGGAAGGGGAAATTCGCAATATAACCGAATGGTAAAATACGAGAGTATTATGGTGAAGGCAGAGTCATTCCAATTAATTTTCTCTCCTCTCGCAAAAGATACAGTTGATTCTCATTTATCCGGTACTAGTTAATCCGAATCTCCAGATAAATTGGATCAACTATGTAGAATTTTAAAAATAACATTACTTTCGCATGCGGTTTATTCCTATTACCTTTGATCTCATGAAGTTCAGAAAAAATTAAGTGAAAGGAAACATTTTATATGGATCGACGCATGTTCAAGGCCCGACTAACTAAAAGTTAGGCCCAAGGCCCACATTGCTTTGGAGTCCCCTCCCCCCCCCTCTATTCTATCACTTGTAAGTCAACGTAAAATAATGTTTAACATTTATTTAAAAGAGGAATTTTCATTATTTTCACAAAAATACATGATTTTTTAATGCTATGCATAAGTTTTTAAAAATTCGAGGCTCCTTAGGAAGATAGGGCCCTAGGCCCAGACCTAGTTGGCCTGTTCGGTAATCAGGCCCTGCGCATGTTGTGACTTTGCAAAAACAAAATATTCACGATGGATTAAGTACCTCGACATAGTTAGTTGAATGATAAATTAATTAATTTCGAAGTCTAAACAGTGAGATGGCATGACTCAGAAGATAAGAGAATTATTATTATCAGAATAAAATATTAAAAACTCTTAAAAAATTACAGCTACATTAAGTGAGGAAGTCCAAATAGCAGTTTATATTAGTAGTAAAAGTAACAACAGAAATATTGCTGCAAAAAAAAAAAATTAATTTGAATTCTGACATTTTGAATTTAAATTATGTATTTCGCAATCACGAGTTGCGACATGGCCCTTATTGTTTCCAGAAACGGCTCCTGTCCCCTCAGGCTTGCCCCTCCTCCTGAGGGGTTACGTGTGTATAGTTGTGTGTGTGCGTAGGTGCGCGTGTATGCATGTGTAGGCTTGTGTGTGTGCGTAGACATGTGTGTATGCACGTAGGCGTGTGTGTATATGTGAGTGTGTATGTGTGTGTACAGGACATGGACATTTCCGACCAGGAAAAAAAAGATTCCGATGCGCCTGCAGAGGCCCCTGGTCCAAGCTGAAAAAGGCGATTTGGTTAAAACGTAAAAACCAAACATTCGTAAAATATAATAAGGACTGGAAAATGACTGTTTTCGGTGAGAACTATCCATAATTTCAAATTAACAGGAACGTAACCATACGTACACGAAACATTCGCTTTTTATTTTGATCAAGGTCTGATAAAAGCTCTTGAGTCATTCTAACGCCACACGCTTTGAAACAGAAGACAGTACACGAAGCTTTTAAAGATGAAATGATTTGAAAAAACTTAAAACAATTTTAAATGTCTTGTAAGCAAGTTCATGTTGTTTTGTTACAAATCATGGTTTTTGCCTACCGACTATAGTTAATACATTTTTTTGCATTTTGATTTCGCTAAATTTTTTTTTGTTGATGTTACCTACCAAAATAAAATATTATGAACTACTCTTACTATTTTCCTGGAAATAATAATTTTAGAACCTTTGTTAGCGTAATTTTTTGTCACATTAAAAAAAATTAAAAACATTTTTACTTTTAAAGTAATTTTGAACAATGAAAGTTAGTTTAAAGTATTCCAATTAGCTAAAAAATGAATGCATAGGGCAAGAAATAACAAAAAAAAAAAAAAAAACAGTTTTCGTTACTACCCTCTATAAGTTGACCACCTAAGTACTGCACCGCAAGTGGTCAACTTACACAGGTTTCACTGTATGTACTCCTTCAAATCCTCATTTTACTCCTTCAAAACTCCTCCAAAACTCCTTCATTAAATTTCTGAAGTTGAGTACGAACCCTGTTAAAACATCTCTCTTAATTTCTGAAATTGAGTACGAACCCTGTTAAAACATCTCTCTTAATTTCTGAAATTGAGTACGAACCCTGTTAAAACATCTCTCTTAATTTCTGAAATTGAGTACGAACCCTGTTAAAACATCTCTCTTAATTTCTGAAATTGAGTACGAACCCTGGTTAAACATCTCTCTTAATTTCTGAAATTGAGTACGATCCCTGTTAAAACATCTCTCTTAATTTCTGAAACTGAGTACGATCCCTGTTAAAACATCTCTCTTAATTTCTGAAACTGAGTACGATCCCTGTTAAAACATCTCTCTTAATTTCTGAAATTGAGTACGAACCCTGTTAAAACATCTCTCTTAATTTCTGAAATTGAGTACGAACCCTGTTAAAACATCTCTCTCTCTCTCTTCCACCACAGGCCGGCCTCAGCATTCGTGGTGCGCCTGGGCTCGAACTCCCTGAGCAGTGGCGAGGAGTACACGGTGGCGAAGCTCGTCCTGCACCACAACCACTCGGGCTCCGACTACTTCAACGACATCGCCCTCATCCGGCTGGCGGGCGAAGCCTTCGTCACGGACAAGATCGCCCCCATCTGCCTGCCCACCCACCAGATGGCGCTCATGGACATGGTCGGACTGACGGCCACGGTGGCCGGTTGGGGCGACGTGGAGTACCGTAAGTTTTCTACTCAATGATTTTTACTTCCTTTTACAAAAAGGAAGTAAAAATTTTCTGTGACGCGCATAGCGCCTAGACCGTTCGGCCGATTTTTATGAAATTTGGCACTAAGTTAGTTTATAGCATGGGGGTGTGCTACTCGTAGCGATTTTTTTCGAAAATTCGATTTTGTTCTTTTTCTATTTCAATTTTAAGAACATTTTCCGGAACAAAATTATCATAAGATGGACGAGTAAATTACGAAATTATCATGACGTGGAATGGGAGAGCGAATGAACGTAGCCAATTGGCGAGAAATTCGTCATCCTTTTTTTTTTTGTAAATATACAGGCGAACCGAATGACCTTTTGATTTTCAACTACGGGCAAAGCCGTGCGGGCACCACTAGTATGATAATATACATGCAATTTCTCAAAATTTGGTACTCATATTGTAATACTTCGAAGCAATTTAAAAATTATTTTTACTTCCTTTTACAAAAAAGGAAGTATTGTATTCGCGAAAAAAATTTCACTCAAAAATCGACCTTCATTTCCATTTTTCTCACCCCCGAATGAATGTTGAGTTTTTTTTTTCGACCCGACCACACGTGGATATATGACTAGGAACGTGCAGACACCCGAAATATCCATTTTGACGATCCCCGAGTTAATTACAACGAATATTCTCGTGACGTCCGTATGTACGCATGTATGTGCGTATGTGTGTATGTATCTCGCATAACTCAAAAACAGTTTTTTTTATCTTTTCGCCCCGACCACACGTACATATGTACCTAAGATCGTATAGATGCCCGAAATATCCATTTTGACGTTTCCCGAGTTAATTACAACGCGTTTTATCGTGACGTCTGCATGTTCGTATATGTGTGTCGTATAACTCAAGAACGGTATGTCCTAGAAAGTTGAAATTTGGTACGTAGACTCCTAGTGGGGTCTAGTTGTGCGCCTTCCCTTTTGGTTGCATTCGGATGTTAATAAAGGGGTCTTTTGCCCCTTTTTGGGGGAAATCATTGTTAATTTCGATGTAAACTCAAGTTGTGTTATAATTTGTCGGTCACTTGGCGATATATCGCCAGTCTTTTGGTCGTCAAGTTTTTCGCCAACTTTTCGACAAATTTGGCGATTTTTTTTTTAAAAATTTGGTTTTAATTTGTCCATTGTTGGTGATATTTAGAGAGTAAACAATTGAACCACATTAAAATTGCCAATAATGGGGAAATGACATTGAATTGGAGTAACAGGAAGTCATGTGATGCACAAATCAGCTCGTTAATCAGTAAAATACACACACAGATACTAGGTGCATGTGGCGCCTCACATACTACTGTCACATGACAGCTTTAATGCATGACGTCATCAAGGTCAGTGACGTTAAATCTAGTCACCTACGCCTCACATACTAAAGATGTCATTGCTGTCACGTGGTGTTGTCATCCACCAAACGGCCAATCAGAAGGGACTATTCAGCGAACATAGATACCTACACATATAGATACGCTCTGATTTCAACAGTAGTTTTGACCTTCGGCGCATCTAGCCTCTTGCGGTGCCAAACCACGCAGTCGACATAACTGCTTACAGCCAACGGACTTGTTAAACAATTAAAAATCTGTCGCCAAGTCGACGTCATTTTGGTGACTTGCTTTTTGTGCCGAATTTGGCGAGAAATCGACAAATGTCGCCCTATTTGACGACGTTTCGAACTTCATCACACAGCATTACTCACTGTAAAAAAAATCCGTAAAATTTACGGAAAAAAATGTCAGCCAGGACGCCAGTTTTCTTCCGTTTATTTTACAGAAATCTTCCGTATTTTTATTATTTTATTCAAGCTGATTTATTATTTTATGAAGATTAAAAAATGAAACTATACTTTCGTAAATACATTTCAATATTTACTATACTACTACGAAATACATGTATTCAAAGGTAAATTTCCGAATATGCCTCTGTAAAGATGACAAAAAAACATAATAATAAAATATTGATTAGGATGCAATGAAATGGAAGTTGAAAACGATTTAAGACTTACTCGCTTTAAATAAATATAAGATCAAAAACTCGAGCACGAGAACCAAAATCCAAACACGCGGGCGAAATTTCGAAGATTCGAAGAAAAACAAAGTATAACCGTTTACAGATTCAAAAAAACAGAGAAATCCTGTATTTTATTACGAACAGTTTTTTTCTGTAAAAAATACGGATAACTTCTTCAAAATTTACAGTTTTTTTTTTACAGTGGCTGTCACGTGACCATCACCAAGGGCGTCTTGTGATGAAATTATCCACCCAACAATCAGTCATAAGCGACCTTCAGGAGGACGAACATAAAGTCGAATTTTAATAATTCATTAATAGAATCTTTATCTTTACTAATAATAGAGCTGAAAGTCTCTCTGTCTGTCAGGATGTCTGTGACGCGCATAGCGCCTAGACCGTTCGACCGATTTTCATGAAATTTGGCACAAAGTTAGTTTGTGGCACGGGGGTGTGCACCTCGAAGTGATTTTTCGAAAATTCGATGTGGTTCTTTTTCTATTCCAATTTTAAGAACAAAGTTATCATGGGATGGACGAGTAAATGAAGAAATTATCATAACGTGGAACCGTAACATGGGCACAAGCCAATTGGCGAGAAAATTCACCATACATTATTTGTAAATGTACAGGCGAACCACAAGACCTTTTAATCTTCTATTACGGGCAAAGCCGTGCGGGTACCACTAGTATACACATATATCGTCACTGCAGGATATAATAGGATAACTAACAATTATTTCTGAGATTAGATGTCTTACTCTTGCCCTGAGGCGATCATATATATATATATATATATATATATATATATATATATATATATATATATTCATGAATAAACAATCTAAATAAAATTGAAGATGCAAAACACAAGAACATAAAAATGATAAAAGGGACCGACACTTTCTCAAAGGGAGGATCGGTCCCTAAGTTCACAAGGCCCTTTCTGTTTAGCAAGAGGGAAAGTCCCAATAACTTCCTCGCCTCCCCGAGAGCCTTAGAGGAAAATTGAACAAGAAAATTTTTTGCGCTGGCATTACAGTACACTTTAGTTTTTATTCTTCCATTTTTTTCAATGTCTTTGAATTTATATGTAAAATATGTATCTCATGTTGTATATGTATAGAAACCTGCAAATCAATATATTATGCCAACTTCTCCAGCTCTTTGATAACGTAGCAGTTACTGCCCATTCTATAGTTCATATTACTCAACTTCTCATATTTACATAGTTTTTCAATTTACATTGTTATTATTCTTTTGCGTTCTTGTTGTTTTTGTTTAGTGCACTTGCCATTATGCTACCTATGAGTGAGACTTTAAATAATATGAATATATATATATATATATATATATACTAGGTTTTTGGAGTGACTTTGTCACCTCCAGTCGCCTACAGTACCTTACATAGTGATGACGCCTTAGCTTTATGAAGTATTACCGAGAAAATGAAAAAATATCACCATTCACCAAGTTGGCGCCTTTTTGACCCTCATAGGACGTGATTGGACATCAAGGCACCGTGGCACCTAAGAGTCAATTGGAAGTGACCATCAGCTAGACATACATACATAAATAGATACGGTCGGGTTTTAATAGAGTAAAAACATAGACTATAATATTGTTACGGATCCGGTGCGACTTCCACTTTCTTGAAATGAAGACACAGTTCTTGAGAACACACAGGAGATTTATTTACACTATGTACAGGAGAGATCCTTAACAACTGCTTAATTAATCATCAGCAATTAAGCAAATATCAATCAGCACCGTAAACTCAACGGTTACACACGTGCTGCAACGATTCACCAGCAAAAACTAACTCGAGACTGACTTTTTATCATGCGGGACGCTATTTATAGACATCGAAAGAGAACTCTCAAATATTCCACAAGATTCCGAAAAATCGTAGACCGTTATTTTATTTCTTTCATTCACAAATTTTGTCATTCAGAAATGAGTCGACCGTATACTTCAGCCGAATGTACGGGGGCCGTATATTCATGACAAGAAACTATTTACAGGTTACGTTGCTACAATAATTTTAGATGAAAGATAATTTAAGGTAAGATAAAAAGATAAGATAAGATAAAATTTATTAACAAACAAAATACACATACATAACAATAAGCAAAATTAAAAAAGTAAAGTTAAAAAACTTACAAATTGTAAAACATAAATTACAAACGTCATAACAAAACATTAAGAAAATCTTCACTATAGTTGAACATGAGTTAGTAGTAAATTCAAAAATAAAGAGCGCCAAAGGCACTGTCCGCAGTGTTTTTTTTAATTGGTTTAGTATGGAGTACAAACACAAATATGTATTAACAGTAATATTTACAAATTAATTTTACACAAGTAGTAAAAATTTTACACAGAACAATTATTGGACTGTTTGACTCCAGAAAAAAAAACAGACAATAACTCGCATTGAAACATTCAATAGTATAAAAAATAAATTAGTTAATAAACAGTTGATAAACGCCAAATATAATTAGTTAATAAACGCCATATTTAGCTACCTTACGACAAGTTAAACATAAAAATAATTACTATTTACAGAAAATAATTACTATTATGATGAAATAATTACTATTAATGAAATAATTAATAATTATTTTAATGAAATAATTACTATTTCATTAAAAACACAAATTTATTTACACTATGTGCAGGAAAGATCGTCAACAACTGCTAAATGAATCATCAGCAATTAAGCAAATATCACACAACACCGTAAACTCAACGGTGACACACGTATTTACTCCCAAATACGAAAAACAACACAGCGAAATGCCTCGCAATAAACAGAGCTAATACACTCTCAGCACAAATTCTCAATCGAGACTGAACTCTTCATCATGCATAATGCTTTTTATAGACATCGAAAGAGAACTCTCAAATATTCCACAAGATTCCAAATGCTTCTCGAAAATAGTAGACCGTTATTTTATTTCTTCTTTTTATTCATTCACGAATCTTATCAATGAAAAATAGGGAGACCATATGCTTCAACCGAATGTATAGGGGCTGTATATTCATTACGGGAAACTATTTACAGGTTACGATACTACAATAATTACTATTTACAGAATTTGTAACAATATGATACACAGAATTTATTCCCCGATTACAAGGAATGGTGTTTTCTTCAGGGACGAGCGGTACCCGGGTGCTGCAGCACGTGACCATCCCCATCGTCTCCAACCAGGAGTGTTCCGCGGCCTACTCCAGGGTGAGGGGGGCCGCCTTCTTGGCCAGGGGCAGCGATCACGTGATGTGCGCAGGACTCAAGGAGGGAGGGAAGGACGCCTGCCTGGTGAGTTGCCGAAAAAAATAGTACATACAGTATACTCCCGGTTATCCGTGCTAATCACGGGTTGGCGTAGCACGGATAATCGAAAAACACGGATAATCTGAAAAATCATTTAAGGAATATGCAGGGTAACTATTTAAGGGGAAATCAGAAAAATTTAAATAATATATATATGTGCTCACACAAACCAGGAACTTTTCTTCGAAATGTATTGCTTGAAAAAAATCGGTGATACATTTTCGTTTTCTTTGTTTCTTTTAAATTGTTGCGTAGGTTTGTACTAATTTTTTTTTACTGCAAATATTTCTCCGTAATCGTAACTTCTTTCACTCGTGTAATCCAAATGAAATGTTCCAATAAATGTTCCACAGATTGTAGAGCAGTAGAATGTGAAATTGTATTTTCTTCATGTTCTTCATCTTCGTTTTCGGTATCATCACTTGAGTTTGATTCGGTAACAAGTTCAATGATATTTTCGTCAGTTAGACATTGAAATCCTGATTCACATTCGTCACTTTTAAACCACTGTTCGACATTTTCAGCGTCAACGGATTCGAAACCTTCGATGTCTTTGACTTCCTCAATGATGTTATCGATTACATCATCGAAGCTTTAGAAAACTGCGATTCCGAAATGATGCACGGATAATCCGCAAACCGATAATCCGCACACGGATAATCGGGAGTATACTGTACAACTCTGAACTATATTATACATGATTTGCCCGGAAAGGAGTGTGCGTGAGTCGTTTTGAGGACTTAATCCGGTCCTTCCGATCGGAATCCCTGGTAACGGATCGGAAAATTTTCCGTTCCGTTGAACAATCATTACAGGGTTGCCACGCCACAGGGAAACCTGAAGAAACAGGGAAAACACAGGGAATTAAAAAATCAACAAAAAAACAGGGAAAATCCAGGGAATTTCGAACATTTCCTCAAAAACCTGGAAAATACAGGGAATTTTTTTTCCTTCTTAAATTAAAGTTACAAAAATCAATTCTCAAATATATAAACTACCAAAAATTAAATTAATAGTAATAATTATAATGAGAATATTAATAAAGTTCAGAAATAAAGTAAAATAAAAAATGGTCATTTTGCTTGAAAATTTTTTTTTTAAAAGTAAATATTGAAATATTTATCATAAAAATAGAATCTTGAATTTCATGATAATTTAGAGTGTATGAGATGAGTCGTCAATAATCATTGTTCTGGGTCACTTATACACTTTTAGGTCCATGGCTAAGTTTTTTTTTTGAATAAAAAGTTGAATATATTCAGCCACCATGCTATTATTTCAGTTATTATGAATTCATATTTATTTTCCCTTATTTATTTAGAAATTTGTGTTTTGTTTTTTTACCCTGTGGTGAAACTATCAAGATGTTCTTTTCCAAATAATCAGTGCTTGCTCGTTCGTAATGTTTTATTTTCATACAGGGAAAACACAGGGAATTTTTTTCCAAAATTGAGTGGCAACCCTGCATTACCAAAAGTTCTCTTTATAGTGGGAAAGTTTTTACTGCGGATACGCGGAGTTGCATACAAAACATGTTAATAGTACATGAAATACACCGCCAGCTCAGTCATTTCCAGCTGAGGACTGCCATTTCGTGCTTATTAGCACTCATCAGCCCGGCATAGGAAAGTGACTGAGCTGGAGGTGGAAAACCTCTTAAGGAAGCCAAGAGTGCCAAACAAACTGGTAGCTAATATAGAATTAGCAGTCCAGACGAGTGACCGAAGCAATGGTTCGGTTCAACTCGAAGATTGAAGGCAAGGCATGGTATATTCAGTAAATTACCGCCTATTAGCCAGGGCTAAAGCAGAAATACGTGAAAAAACACCGCCAGCTCAGTCATTTCCAGCCGAGGACTGTAGTTTCGTGCTTATTAGCACTCATCAGCCCGGAATAGGAAGTAATTGAGCTGGAGGCGGAAAATCCCTTAAAGGAGTCAAGAGAGCTAAACAAACTGGTAGAGCTAATGTAGAATTAGCACACCAAACGAGTGACCGCAGCAATGGTGCGATTCAACTCAAAAGAGTTGAAGTTGTCTCAACTCAAGCAGTCTCAAAGAGGTTTTCCGCCTCCAGCTCGGTTACTTCCTATTCTGGGCTGATGAATAATAAAAAGCACGAAACTGCAGTCTTCGGATGGAATAACTGAGCTGGCGGCGTATTTTGTGTATCTGTATGTATCTGACGTTTGAAGCAATAAATCTCTTGTAATCGGCTCACGGACATTACCTTTCGGACGAACCATGCGATTAGTTTTCAAATGTATGTAACTTTCTTCTTTCCCAAAAGGGTGACTCCGGGGGCCCTCTGATGTTGCAAATCAACGAGGAGCAGTGGGTCGTCGTCGGCGTCGTCTCGCTGGGTTACAAGTGCGCGGAACCCGGGTACTACGGGGTCTACACCAGGGTCACGCACTACACCTCCTGGATCGACGGTCACCTGAGACAACGCCACTGACAGCGCCGCTCATTAGTGATTTTTGGAAATCCACGAATAACTTGCCGTAGACCTGTTACAACCTTGTATAAGCAAGTGACATCATAACTGTAAAGGTTTGTGCATGCTTATGAAAAGAATTGTGCATGCTTGTAAAAAGGTTCATGAATGCTTGTGAAAAGCTTCACGAATAACTTGCCGTAGACCTGTTACAACAATGGACAACCTTTTATAAGCAAGTAGCGGGATAACTGTAAAGGTTTGTGCATGCTTATGAAAAGAATTGTGCATACCTGTAAAACCTTTCATGAATGCTTGTGAAAAGCTTCATGAATGCGAAGAGGTTCGTAGAGGCTTGTGGAAATGTCCCCTCATGTTTGTGGAGTGGTTAGTTCATGTTTGTGTAAAGGTTCATTCAAGCTTGTGAAAAGGTTCATAAAAGCTTGTGAAAAGTTTGGCG
This sequence comes from Uloborus diversus, assembly GCF_026930045.1. Lineage (NCBI taxonomy): Eukaryota > Metazoa > Arthropoda > Arachnida > Araneae > Uloboridae > Uloborus > Uloborus diversus. Next base: position 349,360 of record NW_026558329.1, on the reverse strand, counting down.
CATGCTTGTAAAAAAGTTTATAAAATCTTGTAAAAAGGTTCGTGCATGGTTGTGTAAAGCTTCGTGAATAACTGTGAAAAGGTTTGTGAAAACGTGTGGAAATGTTTTCTCATGTTTGTGTAAAGGTTCGTGCATGTTTGTGTAAAGGCTCATTCAAGCTTGTGAAAAGGTTCATAAAAACTTGTGAAAAGTTTGGCGCATGTTTGTGAAAAGGTTCTTGCATGGTTATGTAAAGCTTTATAAATGATTGCGAAACGGTTTGTGAAGGCTTGTGGAAATGATTCTTTATGCTTATAAAATGGTTCGCGCATGTTTGTGAAAAGGTTCATAAAAGCCAGTTAAAAGCTTCATGCAGGCTTGTAAAAAGGTTTATAAAGGCTTGTAAAAAGGTTCTTGCATGCTTGGGAAAAAAAATTGTGCATGCTTTTAAAAAGGTTCATGAATGCTTATGTAAAGCTTCATGAATGATTGCGAAAAGGTTTGTAGAGGCTTATAGAAATGTTTCCTCCTGCTTGTGGAACGGTTCGTGCATGTTTGTATAAAGGATCATGTATGCTTGTGAAAAGGTTCATAAAAGCTAGTGGAAAGCTTCATGAAGGCTTGTAAAAAAGGTTCATAAAAGTTCATAAAAGCTTGTGAAGAGACAAAGATGCATACCTGTAAAAAGGTTCTAAAATGTGAAAAGTAAATCAATGCTTGTTTTAACGCTCATAAATATTTGCGTAAATATTCGTGCATGCTTGTATCAAGGTTTGCGAATATTTGTGAAAAGGTTGTCGTTTCGTTGGCCTTTCATTCACAAGCTTGGACAGGATATTTTAATAAGATGAGCTTGTTTACTAAGAACTTTTTACTTCTGTCACGCGCTGAGCTATATAATTAACTGAAGATTTTTTGTTTTGTTTTTTTCCATTGAGATTTGCATTTGATTTGATGGTCCGCAGAAGGATTTATTTTGCCTTCCTTGCACGCTAGTTTCGCTTTAAAACGTGCCCCGCACCATGCGTCCTCTTTTGATTCTTTGGTTTATTGTTGATCCTCTAAAAGCTAGCATGGTTGAAATTTTACTCGAAAGTGTATGCTAAAGTACACCCTTAATGTGATTAAAGTTACAAAATAACTGGTCTGGTATTTCTCGAGAAAATAGAAAAAATATGATTTTTCGATGGTGTCGAATATTTTTTATTAAATACCGTAAACCGGGGTTACTTTGATACAGGTTTCGCATATTTTGTATTGCAGCACCCTCATTTTCCAAGATATTTCAACAATTCTCGAACCAAACGATAGCTCAACATCTCAGCTTTAAATTGCCGTTTGAAATTCTCCGATATATTGAATAGGGAGGGAGGGGGGTCATTTTTTTAATTAATGTTACCCCATCATCCAGGGTTACCTTGTAACAACGTGCTTTCTCCATCTAAAACGACTGTTTCGGTGGTTTGTAATAAAGTTACCCCATCCCCGCATAAATCAGTGTTGCCAAAACCATTTTACTGTTTCAATCAATTGGCGATGTCAGCGCACTCTGAAAAGTGATTCTTGAAACCCTGAGATCACCACTGGGTCGCCAATTGTAAAATTAAGCCCGCCAGAATGGTTCAAAAATAAAAAGCAGGTTTTTATAAAGTTACCCCGTCAGTCTAAAGTAACCCCGGTTTACGGTAGTGTACTTATCGCTTGCTTTGTCAAAAGTCCATCTCGCAGTTTCTGGTCTATACGACCGTTTTCGATGGCAGTTGACTTAGAAAAATCTACTTTACAAATAGCCAAAAAAGTTATAAACATTTTAATTATAAAAGGTAAATTGTTAAATTACAAAAGTTCATGAACAATTTAATTTTGTCTTATTAAATTGTTATTAAGTTATGAAAAGTATTAACGTTGTACGTGTTAAATTGAGTCTCGGCTTAATATTCCAGTTAATCATACAGCTCAGTGAGGTCATACCAGAATCACATACTAAGTAATGTGCCAACAATGAGGAGTTGTCTCCCACCATCAGCCCTCATCAAAACCCCTCGATGCATGTTTAGAACTTTGAAACACTTCAACTTCCATTTCAGATTTTCTGGGCTCAGAACACAGTTTCCTGAGCCTGGATTAAAACAGGAAAAGCTGTTGTGTCGGTGGAGTTCAAAGACTAATAATAAGAGTAGATCGAGCTTTCCCAGACTTTCTGATGAAAAAATGGGTTCATGGATACATCATGTGACTGGTTGAAGGCTTGGCGAAAACTTTGGCGGCTTGGTTGCTAGATGGCAACATTATCTATAGTTTGGCACTCGACATTAGGACGTAATGTGTTTTCATTATAATTTTTTTTTCCAAGTGCATAGATTGAACTGTTTTTTTTTTTTAGTTATGTATTATTTTGGCATTAGTTTTTGATCACAGTTTTCAGTAACTTTTATTTCATTCGGAACTGCTACGTCAGCGTTGGCGTGAACATGATGGCGTAAACGTTTTGCGTTAACGCAAAAATGAACTAATCGGTATCTTAAATTGAAATTGTAGGTCAAAATCTTACCGTTTGCCGATTCTTTTTGGGTGCTTGCATCTTTAGTTGCTTAGAGAGTTATTGAAATTGGATAAAGAAAATGCACAATACTATCTAAACGAAAAACTCACTATATTAACAAAATATTTACAACTCAGAATAACAGATTTACAAATCGGACTCCATAAAAGATCATTCTTCCGTTTTCCATCAATTCTATTTATTTTATTTCTCGCGGGCGTTGATCGTCTGCTACGATCAATGCCCGCTGTTGCTAGGATATCCACCAGTCACATGGTTTGGTTTATGAGCAGCAAAAGGGTTGCCATTGCTCGGTCTACTCTTATTATTAGTCTATGGTGGAGTTAGAACTTCACTTAACCACGAACTTTTGAAGATAAGCTTATTTCTTCATCGCTTGTTACTTTTCTTTATGAAGTTAGGCACTCATTTTTATAATTCCCGTTTTCGTTCGATGTTTTTAGAATTCTTATCGAACTTCTTTTACAATTTTCAAAAGTTTTCGATAGTAACCTGCTTTTGTTTCGGTGTTTACATATAATTTTTATTTCACTTGATTTGCAAGGCTAACGCTATCAAATTGGTGTCAGGATGATCACCAAGTTAGAGCTGCAAAAGAACCAAATTTAATAAAACAGTACAACTCCTTTAATCTGAACTAATGGGAACCGAACTTTCAAATCTTTCGGATTACTGATCACGTGATGCTTTCAAATCATTCAGCATAGAATGTAAACAGTACAGTGAACCTTGTGTAGGCTGACCACTTGCGGTGAACTACTTTATTGGTCAACTTAAACAGGTGGTCAACTTACAAAGGTTGATTTATGCGATAAGGGCTAATCAAGTGATTGAAAAAAGTGGTCAACTTAGACAGGTGGTCAACTTACAAGGGTGGTTAACTTCATAGGTTTTACTGTATTACTGTAGAAATTGAGTCATACGGTTGAATTAATTTTATTTGCAATGCATGTTTTCCATCTCGGTGGCTTTCGGATTTGAAGACGTTCGGATTGAAGAGGTTCTCTAACATTTTCATCGAAAACAAAATCGTTTTAGAGTTTTTTTGTTCAACTATTATTTTTTTTCTCCAAATGTCGGAATTTTTTTGGAAAATGTTGAAACGGTATTTGTGATGCCCAGCTCACAGGTGTTTAGTCAGATAACCTGGTAATATGTAAAAAGCGATTGCAAAAAAAAAAAAAAAGAAAAGAAAAGAAAAGAAGAAAAAATTTGCTGTACTATTACATTGTTGGCGTGCTGGTTTCACACGTATTTCATGGCGACGAAATCTTTGTCGCTTGTCTAACGTTGTTGCTTGTAGCCAGGGGTGATTGTGTTCCGGTATTTTACCGAATTTCCGGTATTTTCGGACGTATTTCCGGTATTTTTATGTCCGAAAATACCGGAATTATGTTTTTTTTGTTATGCTTTTATCTCCCTACCTCCGCAATTTTTTTTAAAAATTATATAATACTCGTCAAATATACCTGCAAGAGCCTTAAGAAGGACACCTATCCCTTAAGATGGGCAAATGTCAAGATAATTTTGTATGACACCAGCCCAAAAGTAACTCTGTAACCCATTAAAATTTTAATCAAATGTACACACAATATTTTGACTCAGAACTATTTAATACTATGGCATAGGTACACTTAAGTAATAGGGGCCAAAGATTACCTCCCCCCCCCGTTCTCGCTTTCAAACTTTCAGGTATTTTTTGATGAACTCACAATCGCCCCTGGCTTGTACATACCTAATCGACGTGCCCCCGTGTTGGCACAGTTGGTATAGTTGAAGCCAACGTTAAAAATGAATTTCACCCACTTGTGCAAATTCCGCTCAAACGGGGGGGGGGGGGGGGGGGAAACGAGAAAGATGTGGGGGATGGTACTGCTGTAAAGTGAGAGCAGTAGACGAGATGGACGACACTGCATTCTGTGACCGTCATGGGTGCAGTCAAACCAGCATAAGTCTCACCTTCTGTGTAAATAAATCACTGTAATATTTTTTATCAATAAATGTTGGAATGTTTATTTTTTGAGTAATCACGATTGCTTATTGCTTTCATTTGACTGTTTTGATGTCCCGTGATTTTATTTTCCCCCGCCACCCTCTGCACGATAAGCGATCCCAGCGCCAATTGGTTGATGTGAACTACCGAGGATACCGTAAAATTTTACAGTAACATTTGATTTTTACGGTAATAGTTACTGGCAACATGGATGCCAGTAACAATTACCGTAAATTTTCCGGAAAATTTTTAACAGTGTACACACAACACATACCCTACACACAACACACATACCCCCCACACACAAACACACAGGCTTACATACACACACTCGTGATTGCGAAAAACATAATTTGAATTCAAGATGTAAAAATTCAAATTATTATTATTATTTTTTTTTTTTTTTTGTTCTCTGTTCATGTTACTTGTGCATCTAAAAACAGAATAATCAAGGTACACTTTCATTGTGCCAACATTGCAATACGAGGCACGTTTTTAAAGTAAGTGCCGTTTTGATAGTATAAATGAATAAGTGCAGGTAGGGCAAAGAAATTTATTGCGCAAAAATCTACCAGCCTTACGCTATATTTAGACATAGCTCTCGGGATTTTCCAAGCATTTGTCGTAGCGTGGTGCAGGCTTTTGTAAAACTTATTCGCAGAAAGTTGCCTCCTGTGTAGTCGACCATGAGAACTCTAAAGGGCAGTTCACTTATTGGCCGTCCGTGCCGTTTTTTGACGTGACGGACTGCCGACCAGTGTTGCCAGATGGTCAAATCCAGATTTCCCCAATTCCCTTCCAACTTTTCCCCACCCGACGCAGACACTGAATAGCCCCGCCTCCCTCCCGGGCGGATCCCAGGCTCCCCTCACCCGGTTTTTCCCGCGCGCTGCCACCCGACGCAGACATTGAAGAGCCCCGCCTCCCTAACGGGCGGATCCCAGGCTCCCCTCACCCGGTTTTTCCCCCGCGCTGCCACCCGACGCAGACACAGAAGAGCCCCGCCTCCCTAACGGGGGATCCCAGGCTCCCCTCACCCGGTTTTTCCCGCGCGCTGCCACCCGACGCAGACACTGAAGAGCCCCGCCTCCCTCCCGGGCGGATCCCAGGCTCCCGTTACCCGGTTTTTCCCGCGCGCTGCCAACCGACGCAGACACTGAAGAGCCCCGCCTCCCTCCCGGGCGGATCCCAGGCTCCCCTCACCCGGTTTTTCCCCCGCGCTGCCAACCGACGCAGACACTGAAGAGCCCCGCCTCCCTCCCGGGCGGATCCCAGGCTCCCCTTACCCGGTTTTTCCCCGCGCGCTGCCACCCGACGCAGACACTGAAGAGCCCCGCCTCCCTAACGGGCGGATCCCAGGCTCCCCTCACCCGCTTTTTCCTCCGCGCTGCCAACCGACGCAGACACTGAGGAGCCCCATCTCCCTAACGGGCGGATCTCAGGCTCCCCTCACCCGGTTTTTCCCCCACGATGCCAACCGACGCAGACACTGAGGAGCCCCGCCTCCCTAACGGGCGGATCCCAGGCTCCCCTCACCCGGTTTTTCCCCCGCGCTGCCAACCGACGCAGACACTGAAGAGCCCCGCCTCCCTAACGGGCGGATCCCAGGCTCCCCTCACCCGGTTTTTCCTCCGCGCTGCCACCCGACGCAGACACTGAAGAGCCCCGCCTCCCTCCCGGGCGGATCCAAGGCTCCCCTCACCCGGTTTTTCCCGCGCGCTGCCACCCGACGCAGACACGTAAGAGCCCCGCCTCCCTCCCGGGCGGATCCAAGGCTCCCCTCACCCAGTTTTTCCCCCGCGCTGCCAACCGACGCAGACACTGAAGAGCCCCGCCTCCCTAACGGGCGGATCCAAAAGGCTCCCCTCACCCGGTTTTTCCCGCGCGCTGCCACCCGACGCAGACACTGAAGAGCCCCCGCCTCCCTCCCGGGCGGATCCAAGGCTCCCCTCACCCGGTTTATCCCGCGCGCTGCCACCCGACGCAGACACTGAAGAGCCCCGCCTCCCTCCCGGGCGGATCCAAGGCTCCCCTCACCCGGTTTTTCCTGCGCGCTGCCACCCGACGCAGACACTGAAGAGCCCCGCCTCCCTCCCAGGCGGATCCAAGGCTCCCCTCACCCGGTTTTTCCCGCTCGCTGCCACCCAACGCAGACACTGAAGAGCCCCGCCTCCCTCCCGGGCGGATCCCAGGCTCCCCTCACCCGGTTTTTTCCCGCGCGCTGCCAACCGACGCAGACACTGAAGAGCCCCGCCTCCCTCCCGGGCGGATCCCAGGCTCCCCTCACCCGGTTTTTCCCGCGCGCTGCCACCCGACGCAGACACTGAAGAGCCCCGCCTCCCTCCCGGGCGGATCCCAGGCTCCCCTCACCCGGTTTTTCCCGCGCGCTGCCACCCGACGCAGACACTGAAGAGCCCCGCCTCCCTCCCAGGCGGATCCAAGGCTCCCCTCACCCGGTTTTTCCCGCGTGCTGCCACCCGACGCAGACACTGAAGAGCCCCGCCTCCCTCCCGGGCGGATCCCAGGCTCCCCTCACCCCGGTTTTTTCCCGCGCGCTGCCAACCGACGCAGACACTGAAGAGCCCCGCCTCCCTCCCAGGCGGATCCAAGGCTCCCCTCACCCGGTTTTTCCCGCGTGCTGCCACCCGACGCAGACACTGAAGAGCCCCGCCTCCCTCCCGGGCGGATCCCAGGCTCCCCTCACCCGGTTTTTCCCGCGCGCTGCCAACCGACGCAGACACTGAAGAGCCCCGCCTCCCTCCCAGGCGGATCCAAGGCTCCCCTCACCCGGTTTTTCCCGCGTGCTGCCACCCGACGCAGACACTGAAGAGCCCCGCCTCCCTCCCGGGCGGATCCCAGGCTCCCCTCACCCGGTTTTTCCCCCGCGCTGCCAACCGACGCAGACACTGAAGAGCCCCGCCTCCCTCCCGGGTGGATCCCAGGCTCCCCTCACCCGGTTTTTCCCGCGCGCTGCCACCCGACGCAGACACTGAAGAGCCCCGCCTCCCTCCCGGGCGGATCCAAGGCTCCCCTCACCCGTTTTTTCCCCCGCGCTGCCAACCGACGCAGACACTGAAGAGCCCCGCCTCCCTAACGGGCGGATCCCAGGCTCCCCTCACCCGGTTTTTCCCCCGCGCTGCCAATCGACGCAGACACTGAAGAGCCCCGCCTCCCTAACGGGCGGATCCCAGGCTCCCCTCACCCGGTCTTTCCCTCGCGCTGCCACCCGACGCAGACATTGAAGAGCCCCGCCTCCCTAACGGGCGGATCCCAGGCTCCCCTCACCCGGTTTTTCCCCCGCGCTGCTAACCGACGCAGGCACTGAAGAGCCCCGCCTCCCTAACGGGCGGATCCCATTCCCCTCACCCGGTCTTTCCCGCGCGCTGCCACCCGACGCAGACACTGAAGAGCCCCGCCTCCCTAACGGGCGGATCCCAGGCACCCCTCACCCGGTTTTTCCCGCGCGCTGCCACCCGACGCAGACACTGAAGAGCCCCGCCTCCCTAACGGGCGGATCCCAGGCTCCCCTCACCCGGTTTTTCCCGCGCGCTGCCACCCGACGCAGACACTGAAGAGCCCCGCCTCCCTCCCGGGTGGATCCCAGGCTCCCCTCACCCGGTTTTACCCCCGCGCTGCCAACCGACGCAGACACTGAAGAGCCCCACCTCCCTAACGGGCGGATCCCAGGCTCCCCTCACCCGGTTTTTCCCCCGCGCTGCCAACCGACGCAGACACTGAAGAGCCAAGCCTCCCTCCCGGGCGGATCCCAGGCTCCCCTCAACCGGTTTTTCCCCCGCGCTGCCAACCGACGCAGACACTGAAGAGCCCCGCCTCCCTCCCGGGCGGATCCCAGGCTCCCCTCACCCGGTTTTACCCCCGCGCTGCCAACCGACGCAGACACTGAAGAGCCCCACCTCCCTAACGGGCGGATCCCAGGCTCCCCTCACCCGGTTTTACCCCCGCGCTGCCAACCGACGCAGACACTGAAGAGCCCCGCCTCCCTCCCGGGCGGATCCCAGGCTCCCCTCACCCGGTTTTTCCCCCGCGCTGCCAACCGACGCAGAAACTGAAGAGCCCCGCCTCCCTCCCGGGCGGATCCCAGGCTCCCCTCACCCGGTTTTTCCCCCGCGCTGCCAACCGACGCAGACACTGAAGAGCCCCGCCTCCCTAACGGGCGGATCCCAGGCTCCCCTCACCCGGTCTTTCCCGCGCGCTGCCACCCGACGCAGACATTGAAGAGCCCCGCCTCCCTAACGGGCGGATCCCAGGCTCCCCTCACCCGGTTTTTCCCCCGCGCTGCTAACCGACGCAGGCACTGAAGAGCCCCGCCTCCCTAACGGGCGGATCCCATTCCCCTCATCCGGTCTTTCCCGCGCGCTGCCACCCGACGCAGACACTGAAGAGCCCCGCCTCCCTAACGGGCGGATCCCAGGCACCCCTCACCCGGTTTTTCCCGCGCGCTGCCACCCGACGCAGACACTGAAGAGCCCCGCCTCCCTAACGGGCGGATCCCAGGCTCCCCTCACCCGGTTTTTCCCGCGCGCTGCCACCCGACGCAGACACTGAAGAGCCCCGCCTCCCTCCCGGGTGGATCCCAGGCTCCCCTCACCCGGTTTTACCCCCGCGCTGCCAACCGACGCAGACACTGAAGAGCCCCACCTCCCTAACGGGCGGATCCCAGGCTCCCCTCACCCGGTTTTTCCCCCGCGCTGCCAACCGACGCAGACACTGAAGAGCCAAGCCTCCCTAACGGGCGGATCCCATTGCCCTCACCCGGTCTTTCCCGCGCGCTGCCACCCGACGCAGACACTGAAGAGCCCCGCCTCCCTAACGGGCGGATCCCAGGCACCCCTCACCCGGTTTTTCCCGCGCGCTGCCACCCGACGCAGACACTGAAGAGCCCCGCCTCCCTAACGGGCGGATCCCAGGCTCCCCTCACCCGGTTTTTCCCGCGCGCTGCCACCCGACGCAGACACTGAAGAGCCCCGCCTCCCTCCCGGGTGGATCCCAGGCTCCCCTCACCCGGTTTTACCCCCGCGCTGCCAACCGACGCAGACACTGAAGAGCCCCACCTCCCTAACGGGCGGATCCCAGGCTCCCCTCACCCGGTTTTTCCCCCGCGCTGCCAACCGACGCAGACACTGAAGAGCCAAGCCTCCCTCCCGGGCGGATCCCAGGCTCCCCTCACCCGGTTTTTCCCCCGCGCTGCCAACCGACGCAGACACTGAAGAGCCCCGCCTCCCTCCCGGGCGGATCCCAGGCTCCCCTCACCCGGTTTTACCCCCGCGCTGCCAACCGACGCAGACACTGAAGAGCCCCACCTCCCTAACGGGCGGATCCCAGGCTCCCCTCACCCGGTTTTACCCCCGCGCTGCCAACCGACGCAGACACTGAAGAGCCCCGCCTCCCTCCCGGGCGGATCCCAGGCTCCCCTCACCCGGTTTTTCCCCCGCGCTGCCAACCGACGCAGAAACTGAAGAGCCCCGCCTCCCTCCCGGGCGGATCCCAGGCTCCCCTCACCCGGTTTTTCCCCCGCGCTGCCAACCGACGCAGACACTGAAGAGCCCCGCCTCCCTAACGGGCGGATCCCAGGCTCCCCTCACCCGGTTTTTCCCCCGCGCTGCTAACCGACGCAGGCACTGAAGAGCCCCGCCTCCCTAACGGGCGGATCCCATTCCCCTCATCCGGTCTTTCCCGCGCGCTGCCACCCGACGCAGACACTGAAGAGCCCCGCCTCCCTAACGGGCGGATCCCAGGTACCCCTCACCCGGTTTTTCCCGCGCGCTGCCACCCGACGCAGACACTGAAGAGCCCCGCCTCCCTAACGGGCGGATCCCAGGCTCCCCTCACCCGGTTTTTCCCGCGCGCTGCCACCCGACGCAGACACTGAAGAGCCACGCCTCCCTCCCGGGTGGATCCCAGGCTCCCCTCACCCGGTTTTACCCCCGCGCTGCCAACCGACGCAGACACTGAAGAGCCCCACCTCCCTAACGGGCGGATCCCAGGCTCCCCTCACCCGGTTTTTCCCCCGCGCTGCCAACCGACGCAGACACTGAAGAGCCAAGCCTCCCTCCCGGGCGGATCCCAGGCTCCCCTCGCCCGGTTTTTTCCCCCGCGCTGCCAACCGACGCAGACACTGAAGAGCCCCGGCTCCCTCCCGGGCGGATCCCAGGCTCCCCTCACCCGGTTTTTCCCCCGCGCTGCCAACCGACGCAGACACTGAAGAGCCCCACCTCCCTAACGGGCGGATCCCAGGCTCCCCTCACCCGGTTTTACCCCCGCGCTGCCAACCGACGCAGACACTGAAGAGCCCCGCCTCCCTCCCGGGCGGATCCCAGGCTCCCCTCACCCGGTTTTTCCCCCGCGCTGCCAACCGACGCAGACACTGAGGAGCCCCGCCTCCATAACGGGCGGATCCCAGGCTCCCCTCACCCGGTTTTTCCCCCGCGCTGCCAACCGACGCAGACACTGAAGAGCCCCGCCTCCCTCCCGGGTGGATCCCAGGCTCCCCTCACCCGCTCACCCCGGTTTTTCCCGCGCGCTGCCACCCGACGCAGACACTGAAGAGCCCCGCGTCCCTCCCGGGCGGATCCCAGGCTCCCCTCACCCGGTTTTTCCCCCGCGCTGCCAACCGACGCAGACACTGAGGAGCCCCGCCTCCCTAACGGGCGGATCCCAGGCTCCCCTCACCCGGTTTTTCCCCCGCGCTGCCAACCGACGCAGACACTGAGGAGCCCCGCCTCCCTAACGGGCGGATCCCAGGCTCCCCTCACCCGGTTTTTCCCGCGCGCTGCCACCCGACGCAGACACTGAAGAGCCCCGCCTCCCTCTCAGGCGGATCCCAGGCTCCCCTCACCCGGTTTTACCCCCGCGCTGCCAACCGACGCAGACACTGAAGAGCCCCGCCTCCCTAACGGGCGGATCCCAGGCTCCCCTCACCCGCTCACCCGATTTTTCCCCCGCGCTGCCAACCGACGCAGACACTGAAGAGCCCCGCCTCCCTCTCAGGCGGATCCCAGGCTCCCCTCACCCGGTTTTTCCCCCGCGCTGCCAACCGACGCAGACACTGAAGAGCCCCGCCTCCCTAACGGGCGGATCCCAGGCTCCCCTCACCCGCTCACCCGGTTTTTCCCCCGCGCTGCCAACCGACGCAGACACTGAAGAGCCCCACCTCCCTAACGGGCGGATCCCAGGCTCCCCTCACCCGGTTTTTCCCGCGCGCTGCCACCCGACGCAGACACTGAGGAGCCCCGCCTCCCTCTCAGGCGGATCCCAGGCTCCCCTCACCCGGTTTTTCCCGCGCGCTGCCACCCGACGCAGACACTGAAGAGCCCCGCCTCCCTCCCGGGCGGATCCAAGGCTCCCCTCACCCGGTTTTTCCCGCGCGCTGCCACCCGACGCAGACACTGAAGAGCCCCGCCTCCCTCCCGGGCGGATCCCAGGCTCCCCTCACCCGGTTTTTTCCCCCGCGCTGCCAACCGACGCAGACACTGAAGAGCCCCGCCTCCCTAACGGGCGGATCCCTGGCTCCCCTCACCCGGTTTTTCCGGCGCGCTGCCACCCGACGCAGACACTGAAGAGCCCCGTCTCCCTAACGGGCGGATCCCAGGCTCCCCTCACCCTTTTTTCCGGCGCGCTGCCACCCGACGCAGACACTGAAGAGCCCCGCCTCCCTAACGGGCGGATCCCAGGCTCCCCTCACC